>NW_010274062.1:0-22115 GCF_000690775.1 Eurypyga helias
CCCATGTTCAGGCCTATGGAGGCTATAGACTAAATTCTCACCAGAAATAATTTGCTTTCCTTGGATTATGCTCATGCAAAACCACATAAAATTTACTCTTGTGCTTCTTTTTTACAGCATAAATGAAAAACTGACTTGGCATCATACTGTTGCAGAGGCAAAATTAAAGGTGAGTTCTACCTATTCTTGGAACAAAATATGTATGTCTTCTATTTGAAAAAATTAGCTGAAGTTCATGTCCTTGAATGCAGTATTGCATTCAAAAGTTCACACTAAAACAAACTCCTCTTAAAAGAATTCAGTAGCTGTTTAAGCTAGTTATTTAAGGAGCTTTGTAAAATCATTTGGGCTCTGAAGCCTATGCTCCCATGATAAAAGTGCTTGGAAATCAACCTTGTTCCCAGGAATTCAGTAGTTAGACTCACAAATGTCAAGTGGAATTTTTAATACATATTAATCTGGTTTAGAAACACATTAAACCACTTATACAAGACCAAAGAAAAAAGAAAGAATATGCACTGCTTTTATAGTGCTGAGGTAAGACCTTCACTTCAGTTCTGCAGGATTAGATCTTAGTAGTGCCTTGGTGTTTAAAACACATGAAGAGTTAAGGTACCTTTATAAATATATTTTTCAACATGACTCCCAAACTTAAATCACAGACCCATTTATCTATTTACTGAACTTCCATAGTTTCCATGTTCTTTGCCCCAGAACTAAAAACCAATCAACAAAAACAGAAATGCTGGTATAGTAATTTTTAGTATGACATATTTGGCAAGCAGAAGTACTTTTTTATAAGCAAACAATCTTCAACAACCTATGTTTAAATACTTACGTTTTTCTAAATTTAATAGATAGTGTTCTTTTATACAAAAGACCATTCTAACTTGAAAGATATAATAATATAATAGAGATTTTAATAAGCTCAGTCTGAAGAAAACATGAATGATTAAAGCTGGAATAAGTACTGAAATATACTTGCAGTTATTCCTCTAAGATCCATGAGCTGCATCCTCTTTTACAACTCCTTTTAACATCTGAAGATAAATGGCACAGGAACCCAGCTAATTTCACTATTGTAAAAATTGCAATGGAATGAGAATTCCCTATGTGGTGCAACAGTTTTGCAGAATTTGTCTTCAAATGTCCCTTAGAGGAAGGACAGAAGAGTTTGTTTACATCAATAAAGCAGTGGAAATTACAAGCAAAACTTCAGGTTTTCAGAGGAAAAAAAAACCCAACAAAAAAAACCCCAAACAAACCACCACAACACTGGAAGGTGATCACTAATGTCATTTTTGTTTTCTTTCTTGTATGGATAAGAACCAGAAGAACTTCGTGTCCAACAAGTTACTCCCTGGATCACACTCCTAGTACTACACAAGAGCTGAGCCGTGGTTCCCACACCATTTCCACAGTATTGCAGACTCACATTTTGCTGGAGCAGAATTTATAATGCAATCATAGATAAAAGGTTGTTTAACAGTGGAAATAAAAATCAAGTATGCTCTCTCCCCCCCCCCCAAAAGAAACAAGAAAAAGGAAAACAATAACCCCCCAAAAAAACAATAGAAAAGAGCATTGCTCTGTAAGGCTATTCTTATAAGGAAAATCTGTGCAGTGTGTTTTAGATAGATGAAAAGGAAAGAAAATAATTATGTTGAGAAGCCACACACTTTTGAAAACTCAAAAGCAGCAGATACAAGTTATTGTAGTCTAGTCACTGGGACAGTTTAAATAGTATTACTAAACTGAAAGAGGCTTTGTTGCAAATACCATTTATTAACTCAAAGACAGCTCCACTGTTCAGCATCTAATGCTGTCAAAAGGCACAAAACATCGAAGAGGACTCTAAAAAATTATCCCCACCTACATAAACAATACTTTTCCAGGCAACCTGAAAAATCTGTCTTCAGTGTAATTTTATCCCAATTTAGAGTTACAGGTTTTATAAATTCAAACATTTGCAGTTTGGATTGTTGCCGATAAGGTAGAGAAAAAGCCAATACTGTTCTTTTGGATTAATTTGTTTATTTCTTCACTTTAAAAAAACAATCAAAGAAAAATGTCATATTTACTTTTTAACTACTTTGTCAATGTTTTTCTCCACCAGAAAAATCAAGGGAATTTTATGGCCTTACTTTAGAAATTCTAATAGGAAAATATCAGTATTGCATTTATTCTATGTGAACTATTAAAGTTTATGTGAAATCATGTTGAATATTATCATTCCCAATATGATCAAATTTTCCAATTATTGATTTAATAAAAGTTCATAGAGTTTTTGAAATATTTTAAAAAGACTCCACAAAAGCTTTTACTTTGCCATCTGAACTGCAGTGCTACCTTTCAAACATAATCAGTCAATGCAATGGTTGCCAAAGACAACATCAACAAGGTTATTTCTCAATTAATCATTAGTCAAGGCAAACTTGACTTGTTCATTTTTTAGTTTTCCAAATAAACACTTATTTTTAAAAACATAACATTTCTTATGGTTTTGGTTTTTTTTTTCCTCATGGGTCAAGTGTGTATAATGAATTTTAAAAACCATATAACATTTCTTTTTTTTTTTCCCTCATGGGTCAAGTGTGTATAATGAATTAAATGCTTCTTCCACAACTGAAAGAAAAATGTTCCAAGGCAAACAGAATTTGAACAAAGTATCAATCTGCTGATGCAGTCAACCAAGCCTGACAAGAACTTGTCATTAATTTTAAAAGGAACTTCAACACATGGACTGACAGAATGAAACTTCGATATATATTCTCTGTTGGTGGTTTTGGGCTGAAACTCTGGGTATTTTCCTCCAGGCTTTTGTTTTCCTTTTAACAAGAACTGGTATCCTGTTGTCAAGCATGCTAATGACACTTTCAAGCAACTACTGTGCTTGTCACTACAATTTCTTCATCAATTTTTCTTTATTTCATTAAATTTGAACACTGTAGCTGATGACCTTAATATTAATATTTTGAAAAAACAGTTCTAGAAAAAACCCAAACACACCACACCAAAACCCAAACCAAACAACTGAAAGGCTATCATATATATCCGAATATTACTGCTATTGAAAACTTCACTGTTCCAAAGTCAGCAGCCCCAAAACAGCTACATACAAAAGAGTACAATATTTTAGAAGCTGACTAAGAAAACTATTTCCTGGGCAGTTTAAATAACACTAAGAAGAAAGTAATAGGACTGGAAGTCTTATTACAGAAAGTAGAAAGAGCAGAAAAATAAGGTACTTTATAAACTGTGATGCTAAACTTTTTTATTATGAAGAAAAAGTACCACCTGTGACCTTTAAGAGATTTATTTTCTTCCCTCACCCCTTCTCTCATGCTAAGGATTAAAACATTATTCATTCCATAGCTATGAAAAGAATCTGTCACCTACACTGTATTTTATTTTCTTCTCAACACATCCATTATGTTTCAAATAAACATTTTTTCCCAGATCCTGGAGTTCTTAAGTAACTTCTTCAAACACTCAGGAGAAGTCATGTCAAAACTGTGAATAATGTTCAGCTCAATTGTATGTGTCACAAAGAAACACCTCACCTATAAGCACGCATTTCCCCTGAGACAACACATTAAAGCAATGCAAACATCAATTTTACAGCTTCCAAGGACAACCTTCTTAGCCAGGTACAGCAAGAGTGACCTCACCACACTGCCCTTACATAACAAAATATTCAGTTTAGCAATTATCCAAATACGTCAATGAAAGCACCAAGTATTTTAATTGGAGCACACTAGAATTTCTTTAGCAAACATCATTGCATTTTATAGGTGTTTTTAATCAGTTTCACTCATCTAATGTTTCTATGACCTTGAGTATCTAGTAGTCACATTTTAACAGATTATATGAGATATATAATGTATAATTTCATGGCATCCTTATTGCCATATTTCTTAACAGTTTGACTATGGCTTGTTCCCCCATAATATGATTTTTAAGCATACACTTACTTGTTTACACATACTTCTATCTTGGATAATTTCTGGTGGCTTCTTCAGGATGGGCAGACATACCGGCATGCTCCTGAATGCTGCATTTCCAGTAAATCTGCAATGCATCTCTTGGTTGTGCACCCTCTGCAGTTAAACTGAGGACTGAAACACCCTTTTTTTTTTTTCCGGCAAAGATCTGCTCAGACTTTAGGGACAGATAATTGTGAGTGAGATGTTGGCTTACATACATTGCGATGTACTGATTTAAGTGCTATTGCCCTGTTCCCATCTATGACCTCTCTACGTACCTTGGCAGATTTTACCTGTTGGACGTCCTACTTCCATAGCATGTGCTATTATGTCTGAGCAATACATACACCTAGATCCTCTTACCATTCAGATGAAATTAGGAAGAGAAAAGTTCTTATGCTCTCTATCAACTGCAGAACTTGTCAAAGGAAAAAGCAAAATGGTTTCCTACTCTTTTAATGAAAAAGTTAGACACCGATGTGTTATGCATCAGCCCAAGTAACAGGAAACAACAACAATGCTTTGATCTAGCTCCTTTCAGAAGCAGAAAAGACAATAAGCATCAGCAGTCTTTATGCACTGGACAAAGGCTTCCAAATTGTTTTAGAAGTTAATGTTCCAAAGCTGGTCTGGTAGTCACTGAACAGTTTCAATCTCAAAAATCGAATTTTAAGAAAAGCAAAAACAAAATCCCCAAACAAATCACAACAACAAACATACAACCTTGCTGTGTTGCTTTTAAAAACATAGTAAAGGAAGTTTCAGTCAGGAAAATGCATTGGAAATGAGGAATTTGCATGAAGTTCTCCATTTGAAAAACAAAATCTTCAAGCTAAAATACTGCTAACACAGTCTGCGAAAACATACTGTCTTCAAAGTCCTAAGATTGATGAGTACTTACCCAACAGTCTCACTCCCAGGGGAACTGTATGGCACACCAGTCAAATAACAAACAGTAAACAGCTTCTGGGAAGATGTTCTTTTACTCTCTTAAAACAAACTCATTTAAAATCTGAAGTATTTAGGGATCTCCAAAAATACATACCACTGTGAAAAACTCAGCAGAAAAAGAAAGCAAACTGAAGATCATGCAGGAAACACACTGATTCACACCTTTCCATAGCATTAAAGATAACACTTCAAAAAGTGTTCTCAGCTTTAAGAGGTTTCTGTATTCAATCTACAGAGTTAAAAGAGGCTAAAACACTAAACCAAGCAATAGTCCCACCTGGAGGTGTACTTGCTAAATACCTGGTTTCAAATAGGTAAGTTGTCTCCAAAGCAGGCAATTATTGGTTTCACTGTGTCCACCAGTGCTTTGAAGTTCATAATAGTAGTAAGTTGTCCTGACTTTGTTTTGTTTGGTTAGTTTTTTCTTTTCTTTTTAAATGAGAGTCATGTGATGTGGAAGAACAAATGACAGTTAGTATCATTTTTATCAAGTGCCTGAGTGATTCCCAGGCTACTCAAATCAGTGTTGATGGAGGGGAACAGTATCATTTTCATCAAGTGCCTGAGTGATTCCCAGGTTACTCAAATCAGTGTTGATGGAGGGGCCTATTTCATGCATAAAGCAGAAGCAGCCTAAGAAAAAGGTAGTTAATATTTGCTTGCCTTGCATCAAGGCAGAAGAACACTAAATTGCGTAGCTAGAAATGTCACAAAACGCATTTTGCAACTTTTATTTACACCATTATTTAGTTACACCATTTATTTAATGGTGTAACTTTCTTCATGTAGCTAGAAATGTCACAAAACACATTTTGCAACTTTTATTTAATGGTGTAACTTTCTTCAGGCTTTTGTGAGTCAGCTAAGCATAAACATACAAATTTACATATGTAACCACAAAGGGGGCCATCAGAGACCTGTGGTGCAGTTTCACAGCAGAAGGTAGGGGAAAATACTTGGAAACAGTAAAATCAGCAAGATAAGAACAGGGAACAGAAAAGCAGGAGAGGTGTGCTGGAACCAGATAATCCTAGAGAATAAGAAAGAAATGAGCCCACTGAAACCAGAAAAGGTCCTGGTCTCCAAAATAACTTCAGTTATGTCAGTGCACATGAGATCATCCCCTTTTCTTCTGGGAGAAGTACATAAAACATCAACGATGAGAAAGGAAAGCTAGGGAGGAAAGGAGACTTCAGGTTCAGCACTTGCTTTCCGTCTGCATCTGCCACAAGCATCTTTACAGTATCTTCTGCCAGGCCAGCTCAGACTCACCAAACTGTTGTTCTGCTGATTTCTTGCCTTTTGTCCAACCCATGGGCCTACATTTCACAGGTTTTATCAGTATGTATTGACTTGCGTAGTCTATGCACTAAACATACCTGAATTAGTTGCAAACGACTCTTCTCACAGCCTATTTTGTACGGACCTAATATCAACACAGCCATTCATATTCACAATTATAGCCTAGATCATGCCCCATAGTCCATCAGAAGAGATATCTTCATACAATATTCTCCCTCTTCCATGGGACAGAAGATAAATAACTGAAATGGCATTTTCTTTTGGCATGTTCTTCAGACAGGGTGTGCTGTACGGTGGGTTCCTCTTTGACTGACTGCTCCTTTTGAAAACTCACGAAGCACAGAATATGATAAGATCCTCCAAAAAAACTATAAAAGTTCCAGTAGAAAATTTAGTAATGCGCTCTCTCAGTCAAGTTGACTGATACCTATGTTCAAAGAAACCACTTATCGTATAACCGTAACGTTTCATTAAATGACTCCAAGCCTCCAAGCCAGAAAACAGAGAAAACGAACTGGCCTCAGGCAGTCGGCAATCCCAAAATTTACCTTTGCATTCACCACAGGGAATGCAGTCCCATATTTTTAGATATAAAAATATTACATTTGGATTAAATGAAAGTCTTGACAGCATAAACCAAATAATGTTTATTTGCTCTGTGTAATCAGGATAGTGAGAAATGAACTATTTACACTAATATTCTCAGACTGTTATGAGTAAAATTAATATGTTTACAGAGACATTCCTAAATTACCCCAAGGTACTGTACTATACCTTCTGAGATTTATGAATCGAGGGAGCTAAGAAGAACATTGCAAATACTTCTAGATTAATTGGAAAAGAGTTTGAAGAGCCCAAATGCTTGTTCTTAATTTCAGAAAAGTAAACCTCAAGATTTAATAACAAATTTGTTGCCTACAGTCCAATGATAACTCCCAGGAGCAGGTGTCCTTCAGAGAGGTGTTCCTCACTAGTTTTCTCTTATCTCTCAATGTCAACAAGATTACAAGAGCAGATCAACAACAACAAAAAAAATATCCAGAATACTCATCACCTGCTTTCTGATGTACATACAAAGTCATACAATTAAAAAATTGAATTTCACCACAGTCCATGTACATATTTGTTCAGCCTGCACTAGTTGCACTGCACAAATAGCCAACAAAAATTCTTATCAGATTCAGAAATAAAATCTTTTTCTGTGCATACCTGATCTATATATTTTTTACTGTAACAGATAAGAGCTATTCCAAGTGACTATTCACTCAGCACTGAAACATATCTTTTCTGGTTTTATGGTGACACATTTGGGATTTGGGCATACCTAATGTACTATACTCCTGCTACAAATGAATGCCTTTCACTCACTATGAAAGTTAGAAGATTTATAACTTAGGTTATATCTCCCTTTCTCCTTGAACCTTTCCTATTTACTTGAAGTTACCTTTTTTTCCCTACTGAGGTAGGTCTCATTTCATCACTGTGTCATTTTTAACTTATTTTAAGTGCAATAATGTATTACATATAAAAATGTATAAATTTATTTAATTATATAAATATGTATATTTGGGCATATAAATATATGTATGGAAGTATACCTTATTCTCCTACACATATTACAAATATTACGTAAGTATACTTCTGTGTGTGCATATACAGGTACTGTTTTGAAAGACAGGTTGTTTGCTTGTTTGTGGAGTTGTTTTTTGTAGTCAATTCTCCTCCTAAATACTGGTAAGTCTGAGTATTCCTGCAGGTAAAAAAAAAATAACCAAAAATAAAAATTTTCCTCACTCAGTGAACATGCTAGAGCTTATTCAGTCTCAGGTCTGCATTCCAGCAAGTCTTGAAAATTCTACTGTTTATAAATTAAGAAGGTATAATATGTGAGATACCGATTCAGTCCCTTCCCATCACTTCCCATCTCTTGCCCAGAGATGTTGTGGATGCCCCATCCCTGGAAGTGTTCAAGGCCAGGCTGGATGAGGCTTGGAGCAACCTGGTCTAGTGGAAGGTGTCCCTGCCCATGGCAGGGGGCTTGGAACTGGATGGTCTTTAAGGTTCCTTCCAAGCCAAACCATTCTGTGATTCTACGACCACTTAAGGTCCATTTCCAACAAATGATTAATAATCATCAGGGTTGATTTTCTATCTAACACCATATCTCTGCAACATACCAAAGATCTGCTTCAGAGAACATGGAAGGAAAAAGCAGATGATGGTTTTAGTTGACTTACCCTTCTTCCCTGAAAAAACTTCCTTCATCATTAATGAGTTCCTTTAAGGCTTACACATAGTATCTAACTGGCAATATGTAGTAAGGAAACAATATTCGTAACTCTAACAGAATGAAAATATATAATGAAAACTTTAAAACAGTATATCAATCTTGCTGTATTATTAGGTTATCTATGCTTTGTGGGGCCTTTGATTCATTTGATCTAGGTGGAAATAATTAAGAAGAAATCATAGATATTCTGTCAGATCTGGTCTAATTTCTAAACCAATCAGGTATGGTCTAATTTACTTCCAGATGTGTAATATTTACTAAAAAAGGAAAACTAACAGTTCACAGTTTCTCTAGGACTGGTTTGTATTCATTTGATAAATCCCTTCGTTATCTTCTTTCTTTATAATGTAATAAATCAGCCTAATAAAATTATTGTCACATTCTTCATAACAGAAAAAAAAGAGTTTTTCTTTACTGTCAACAGTTGGCACAATTCTAAAATCTGAAGATTTTTAAAACATATGAACAAACAAAAAATACAGACTAGAAAAATGACAGCTTATTTTTCAGAGCTAAATATATGGGGCTTGTGCTAGTCATTCATAAAATTTCATCTCCTTTCTATGCTCTGTCCTACCTAAATGCAGAAGTTTTGAATCAAAGTAATCATTGTAAATAAGCAGAATGAAGGGATAAGAGGACATTTTTGCAAAAGCAGTGATTCATGAGGGAAACTTTGATTTTGCTTTATTATCTTGTCTGAAACTCTTTAAAATTTCCTGGTCTGGAGGAGGTATTTTATTTTCTTTGTTATTTTGCTTAGTCTGGAACAGACCATAGTGCTTCTGCTATGTAGAAAACGTAGAATGCCAGTAGTTTGTCTGCAGAATCAAAGGCCATATTTCCTTGGTAAACAATGCCTCCTCTGATGTGCCTTTGACTCTCAGTATGCCATGTGTAGTTTATTCTGAAAATCATATCTTCCTTCATTTTATAGCCTCAAAGTAGTCCAGTGATTAATCCAGTTAATTTAAGTTCGGATGAACATTTTAGATGGAGTTTTTTATTGTACTTAGTGTGCATGTAAATTTCCTAAGGACCAAGTACAACTAATTAAGAAGCTTCTTGCTACCAATATTACATAATGAAACTAAAATATCAAAATTATATAAGAACTGGAGATATACTGATTTTGTTAATGTCATGATTTGCTTCCCCAAAAGTTAGGGACACAGTAGGGAATAAGGGATAGAAACTTCCCCTGGAATATTTTGCTACTTAAAGATTAATTTTGAAGATGACAAAGCAAGATTGGTAGATTGTACAAATTACAAGGAGAATAACCTCGAGTTTTATGCAAGTGTAGTTACACTTGGCCTAAGTCTCACACAAAACAAAAATTAGAATAATTTCAATTAACTCTACAATGTCATCAAAAATCAGGCTGATGCAGTGTTCCTGATGAAAGAGTTCAGAGATTGATGTGAAATGGGAAATGCTTTCATAGAATTAAGAGAAACTTTGTGTACAAAACCGAATTAACATAACAATAAAATGCTACAAGTATTATTAATTCTTTTTGGGAGGTGGGAAATTGCTATTACTTCCAGAAATAGGACCTGCAAACAGCGATTCTTCAGATTAAAGATCATTAGACAGCTGCTTACAAATTCACATGGTCAAATCAAATATTTTTTAAGTCTTGCCCCTGATGAGGTATAGTTTGCCTACAAATGTTCAAATTACATGTCCATTCTATTTGATTACAAGATTATATTTGATTATGTCCTTCCTTCAGATGTAGTACTTGCACTGATATTTTACAGTTCTGAATACAGCATTAAGAAAACTATCAAACTTGCCAAGCTATCAGAATATACATCTTTTATTCTCCCATTAAACACATGGAAAATGAGCCTACTTCTTGGAGATGGAACAGAAAGTGAACATTCTTTGACAATTTGTCTGCCAAGTCACTTCAGAGGTAATTTCTATCTAGATTTTTTAAAGGTGAAGTCTTGTACCCTAAAATCTACAGACAGTTGTGTGAAGGATTCCAACAGTGTATTCATGTTAAGTAACAACATAGTCATTTTATTTGAATAGAGCTATTCATGAATGTAAATACTTCATACAAATGTTTTAAACTAAGTCCCCAGTAACAGCAGAAAGCATTGGAGAGGTGGTAAGATCAGAAGAAACTTAACAGTGGAAGCTGAATTCCTTCCCTTTTGGTTAATACTTCCTCCATCACATCCTCCACAAAGAAATTACTTTTTTAAAAATCTCTTTAAAAAAATCCAGGTAACTCAATGGCAAAACCATAATTGTGAAACAAGCATGGTTACTCACTTTTGAACCACTGAAATGTCATTCTGTGCACACCACAAAGTCTACTTCCCTGAGAAATGTGAATCTGCTGTACAAAAGCAACCATGAGCACTGCTGATTCTAAAATTATTTGAGGGAAATAAAAGATTCTATTAAAGCACAATTAATGTTAAAAAAAAAAGAAGGTAACAATTAATAGCAAGTTAACTTAAGTCCTGATGCTTAAAAAGTCAAACATATCTAGTCTAAGCCAGAGAAAGGGTGACCTGCACATTAAATGAAAGCCTAGTCATGAATTGAGACTCAGGTGACCTAATTAAATGCTCCCACTTACAGAAAAGATTAGATACCACACTGTAGTTGTGGATGGTCCTTGGATTCTGTATGAAGTAGATTCTATTACTGTTTGCTTGGTGTTCAAACTATACGTGTGTTACAGGATACGTTACACATACATCTCAGTAAAAAGCAAAAGGCTGCAGCCAATTGTAGAAAAACATTATGAGAACCATCTGAGAAAGTATTTTTGCTATCATCAAATTTATACCCTATATATCTTTTATAAGGATGTCTCTACATTTCAGTTCCTAGACTAGCAGACTCTAGTCTGTTTCTCTTAGGCTTCAGACATCGCTTTCAGTCATGTCTTAGTGGTCTTGCCGACAAGTAACCCATCAGTGACAGAATGTCAAGTTAATTGTGTGCTGAAGGAAAAGCAAGACTCAATTTCCAAAAAGAGTAATTTTTCATATTATTTAATAAAGTTCATTAAAAGCCAATGATTAATAAAATAATGGGACTTCTGTGGATGAAATTAGAGTCACTTCAGTGCTTCTCACTACAGAATAAAACAAGAGAATATCAGTATATTATACTCCTCTGAAAAGCTCAGCTGATAATTTTAAGGACATCAATGAAAAAAAGTGGGAAACAGCACTCATTTTCAGGCCTTTCAAAGGTCAACCAGACTCCTTACTTCAGTCAGAAAGTTTCTTTTCTAATGGTCTCTGTGTTTCAGAAGTCTGATGTGTTGCATCTGAACATATATCACCAAGGAAATTAGAGATCACTGTGATGGAGATATTTAAAAGAATAATAAATCAGGCCAATTTTAAGCTGTAATACTGAACCTTACTGTATTCATTCATTCACAACACACTTCATGCTACCATTTAATTATTACACATTATTAACATTATCGCTACGTGTGTAAAACCATTAGCTTTCAACATCAACATTCATAATCTAAACTAGCTGTGAGTATACAAAACTACTTTAAATTTGCTCTGAATGTCCTATAGGTTAAACATGACCTACTGGAACCTACAGCTCTGTGTGGGAACACAGATGCAGTTGAGAACACAGGTGCAGTATCAGAAGCTGAAAAAGTCCTTGAATTAGTGCAGGCACTCCTTACCAACAACTAAAAACCCACCATATCCATACTTTTCTCAGGGAAAATCCAAAACCTAACTTCATACCAGCTACTGTGAAGGAAATTAAATCTCTCCTGACTAAAATCAGCACAGTGACCCAGAAAACAAACAAAAAATTTGAAGTATATTAAAAAAATGTGGAAACAGCCTTTTCTCTTGCCTAAGAATTTAGAAGGTGATGACAATAGTTTATCTCCCTAACATGAATAAACCTTAATTTTATCTACTATAAACGAAGATGAACAAATACATCTATTAAACTGAAATATGTATATAAATCAACAAATTATTGAGTAGCAGGCATTCTGGTGGTTGTTGGTTTGGTTTTTGTTTGTTTATATATATATTTCTGTATCTGTGTTTATGTGTGCGACTTTATGTCAATAATTTTGTTAAGTCATTGATTAAGTTACTGTGCTGATTCATTGATATTTAAGTTTTGCTGGGTAATTATATAATCTAGTTGTGTGATATATTTGAATAATATTAATGAACTTTGAACTGCTGCTATTCAAAACTGCTGCTGTCAAAGTTTTTCACAAAGCACAAAGCCCAACCCAACTTTTCCCTCATACCTTAGGTATAAAACATTGCCCATGTCTGGAAATAGGATTGGATTCAGCCTGACCTAGAATTCTCTTTTGACTTCAGAAAGCAAGTGTGCCCACTCTGAACCTTGTGGCCCAACAGGAAAATTTCCTTGCCCTTTCTCCCTAATCCATATCACAGCAATCCAACTCCTAATTGATTTCCCTGACTCTCTACATAGTTTTTTATTAAAATGGTTTACACATGAATTATGTTGCTAATTTGAGTTACCTTTGCATGCCTTTCTATGCTGAATAAGTAATATAGTGGATCTTGCTATCAAATGCTTTTAAGTGGTGCTTTTCACAAATTCGTATTAAAATAACTTTTACCCTCTAATATTTGTGACGCTGGTCTTTTAAGTGGACTAAACCACTCTCCTTCGAGACAGTCCATGAGGGAATTACAAAGATGATTAAATGACGGGGCATCTTTTCTAAGAGTAGAGGCGTAGAGAGCTGCAACTGTTCAGACTCAGATGAGAAGGTTCATAGTGATATTATCTATGTGTATAAATATCTGATGGCAGTGAATAAAAAAAAAAAAGATACATACAGACCTTTCTCATTGATATCCAGTGAAGGGGCAATAGGCAAAAGTGAAATACAGGAAATTCCACTTAAATTTAAGGAAAAGGTGGGTGTTTGGTTTTTTTTTTTTCTGTAAAAGTTATCAAACACTAGCACAGGTTGCCCAAAGAAGTTATGGAACCTCTATCCCAGGGGTCATGCAACATCATGGATGTGGTCATGGGAAACCTGATCTAGCTTATCTTGTTTGAGCAGGTGGGTTGGACCACATGATCATGAGAGCTGCCTTCCAAAAATCAAACAATCTGTGATTCTATGGTGCTAAGAAAATGAATTATTTCCCTATACATGAAACTGTAAATTACAATTATTCCCTACTGCTCAGCACCATAGTAACTGATTCTAAAAGTCAGCTGACTGACTAACACCACAGGAACTGTTTTTAGTGAAAAAAAATGCAGAGTCCAAGTTACAAACTGAAATCCGATTGTCCCTCACATGTAACACAGCAGTAACTAGAACTGGTTACTTACATCTTGAACAATAATAGGACTTCAAATGTATTTTATCCACCTTTCTTGAAGAAATAGTTTAGAACTGTTGCAAGCTTTTGCTGCAGCAGGTGATATTTCTACTTCAACCAGCAGAGATTTGGGAAACCAAATATAACATCAATGTAGTTCATTCTGAGATAGTCACAATATTATCACATTTCTAACTTGACAGAAACCACACTTTTTACTCCACAGACTGTTTCATTTTTTCAGAAAAGTCTCTTCAAGAGAAAACATTTGTGGCAATCAAATTCTCAGGGACTACATTTTTGTAATAATGAATACAAAATCTTTGGATCTTTGACATTTTGACTCAAACAGTTCTAAACACTCCCATTTCCTAACGGTAACCAGGAGTGGAGGAAAGGTTGGTTCAACGAAAATGTCAGAGGATGTGTTCTCCTGGAGGACTGTCTGAATGCCGACAAAATCCTTTTCCAATTTTCTTTAAAATGGATTTGGGAAGCATTTATTAGTTCTTCCTGAAGTGCTTGTAATTACTTTTTCTTTGCTGTTCAGTGTACGCCTGCAGGCTGTTTTGCACACACTATCTATTCTCATTCTCTGTAGTGTGCTTTGACAGTCTCCAATATGAAAAAGTTCAGATGTACTTTGTGATCTTAATCCACACAAACTTACTACAGCTGAATGAGAATTCCTTCAGACCAAATTTTACAAAAATAGTAACTGAGGTTCAGTGTTAATATGTCTATAATTTACTTTGTAATCTTAATTTTACTTATACCATACTACATAGTGTTTAAGGACTAGGCTCTGGTAGCCTTAAATAATGTGGAATATCTCTTTAGACATCAACTTACTCTTCCTTTAATAGTGTTGACTGGTTTTCATAGGTATATGTACAACGAATTTGAGTTTGATCAGGATAATACTTTTGAAGAAACTCCTCATCATCCTCACTTAGCAATTCAGTTTACATTTTGTGAGTCTGGGAACACAAGAATTCAATTACTTTTAGAAAAAATCTACATCCACAAAATGCTCTCTAGGACTATATCTAAGGCACTGCAGGTCTAACAGACATTCAGTACACAATGTCAGATTAGAGCCAGTCTAAACTAAAATACCCATAATTCTGAGTGTTTATTATTAGTCCACATTGCTTTGCTGTACAGATCTGTTCCTAAATCAGACTGGTCTGTAGTTACCTGAATCTTCCTTTTTTCCCCTTTTAAAGATGGTCATTATGATTCCCTTTTCCCATCAGTGGGAACTTCACCAGCCACAGCTTCTAAAATATGATGGATAGAGTTTTAGCAACCTCTATCTATAGAGCTATATATAGTTCTATAAATTACCTCTTGTCCTGTCACTACACGCCCTTTGTGGCCCTCCTCTGGACTCACTCCAACAAGTCAATATCCTTCATACGATCAGAGCCCCACAGGTGGACACAGAACTCCAGGTGGGGTCTTATGATTGCAGAGTAGATGAGGATAATTACCTCCCTCGACCTGCTGACCACACTGCTTTTGATGCATATCACTGACAAAGACTTTGAACTGTGCCAGTCCCAACACCAACCTCTGAGAAACACAACTCATGAACACGTGGATAGTTTCTTAATGCTTATTCTCCTCCATACAGTCAGACTTTGAGCTTACAATAGGTATCTCAAGAAGAACAAAAAATCCATGATTTAAGAAAAAATAACATTATATGCAGAGTGACAGTTAAAAATCGATAGAAAGTCCTTAATACAAGGAAAGGAAAATGATATTGGGGAAAAAAAGACATTCTTTGATCAGAGAGGCCATTTAAAATAATATGGCATGTAGTTACTTTTAATAGAGTTTAACAGCATAAATGAGGCTTAGCATTATAGAGAATAAAAAATTAGCACTAGAGTAAGTAATGTATTTTCTTTAACTTTCGGAATAAAATTCTTCCAAATGTCAGTAGCATCATTAGCATTTAAAATATAGGTCAGCTTTTCCACTGATGGTAAATGAGAATCTAACTGGTTCCCACCAGTTTTAAAATTAACAGTGTCTTTAAAATCTCAGTTTTCTATTTTTAAAGAAAACTACTAAATTAATTTTATTATAAAATATTACAGGAAGCTTTAAAATTAATTATATAAACTAAAATATTAAAATATAAAATAATCAATTTCAAATGAACTCATTACATCAATTCTTCACTTTGTCCAATAATTAAAATAGAGCTTATGAATAAAACTGCCCCAGTTTCAACTGAGATGGTTTCAAGTTTGAAGTTATTTTTCTTGTTTATTTTAAAGAAAGCAGAGAATTGTTATTTCCAAGAAAATTAGAGGACATTTTCTTTTTAATTATCTTTTGGAGGAATAAAATGCCTCTCTATTTTAAGTATCCCCTTATCCTTCAACAGACTGGCATCATATTCAGCTTTTTTAGAACAACTTATGTCACCAATTCACTTCTTTTCTACACAGATTTTTGGTGACTAATCTCCAGGCCACTTATAGGAGGATTTGTTTTTTTTTTTTAACAATCACCAACAATTTTAAATTTGTCTCCTCATATTAGATAGCTGGTTCAGTGGCAACATTTCTTGCAGCACTGTGTTCAGATTTCATCATTCTTTGCTTGTTTCCTCTCTGTAGGAAGGATATGACTCTTCCTTCTCCTTTTGCTCCTTACTATTACTCCAAACAGAACACTGAATATGAAAACATAAACAGCACTAAGGTATAGAAAAACCCTGATCCTTAGTTTAGTCTCTAAATGACAATATATATATCTGAAAGACAAGGCACATAAATACAAATAGGAAATTGTAAAAGATTATCTTTAAGAAAACATACTTGTAGCACTCAAGTGTGTTGTATTTTCTAAGTTGTTATCAGTTTGTTTATACACTACCACATTAGACAGAGGTAATCACACAGTCGGGCTATGCAGTATACGAACCAAATGCAACTAGTGAACCGAAATGTCCCATGAACCTTTAAAATCCTACACACTAACTAGTGGCATAGATGAAAACTGTTTTCATTGGAATTGGAAAACGTACTTGAACTCAAATTTCTTTTCAACTGAACTGGAAAGTCATTCAGAAGTGAGGGAAACAAACACTGATAGCGTCCTCTGCTGTTAATACTATTCTCATTTCTTGCAATAAATTTTTTACTTGAGTATTTACTGATTAAAAAAACCAAGCAACCAACCAAACCCCCCCCCCCCAAACAACAAAAGAAACTAAACAAACAAAACAACCACAACAGCCATTTTTTCCACAGTTTCTCATTTAAGGTAATACCTGTGTTACCACGCACTTTTTTCTCCTTGTCTTTTGTTTCTGATTAATTTTCATAATTTTAACTCGGATCCTGAGAGGCATACATTGATAGGATTCTTATGTTAAAAGACATAAAAGAGAAGATACGCTGAAAATGCCTTCAGTCCAGAGAATCAACTCTGCAACTGCTTTTGCCACTTTCTCACAGAATGTGAGTTTGTTCTAGCAGCTTGGGTGCTCCTTGTGACAGCAGTTCAAGCTGGGGGGGGTTTCTTGTTTCTTTGGGTTTTTTTTTTTTGTTGTTTTTTCCAGCTTCCATCACTAGTTTCAGTATTAATGATTTAGTCTTTTTCCTGAGATAACAACATACTATCAGTTGTAAAAGAGGGTAATCTCTAACATAATTTAGAGATTTTTCTTAGGGAGAAGCAAGAATGGAAATATGAACCAAGTGTAATACAAGGTCAGTAGGTCAGCATCTCCAGCGATCAAGGTGCCATCCTACTGAGCCCAAGTGCGATGAGCAGAGTGATCTGGGGATAGTAATGAGGTACAGGCAAGAGTGCTGGGACCAGCATGTAATTCTGAGAGGAGTCAAGCTTTGAAACAAAGCTGGCAAAGCAAGGTTAAAAGTGACAAGATGTAAGACAAGGGACAGCACACCTACCGTGTTCGTTGCATACAGAACGAAGACAAGGAGCTTCAGCAGCTTCCAAACGAGCAAGTGGATAGTGCTTAGTTGAAGATCCCCTAAGAAGGTTCTCAGAACTTTTCCAAACTATTTTCAGGTGTGGTTACCCAGCTGCAGCCTATATCACAGCCGGCTAAACAGTGACCCCCAGAGGCAATGGGGAAGAAGATTGCAGGGAGGGGGAAATAACAAAGATGGTTATATAGGACGGTCAAGGCAATTACAATTATGCACTCATGTTCCTGATGTTTTCAATAATGAATGTTTATGTCTCTGCATTAGGAGAGTCATTTGGACCGTAATAACCCAGGAACGTATCAATTTTCTCTAGATCTGCAAACTCTAAGGTGTTCTGAAGTAGACAAGCGAGAACTGTTCTTCAGGGAATCTTTTCCAGAACTGTATGTTGGCTGTAAGCAGTGATATAAATGTCTATTTTGTCTTATCTACTCTGAGAACATTAATAAATAAAAGTGTAGAAAAATTTATGTTGGAAGAACTTCTGGACTTTTTATACCAACTTATTGATAAAAGCATAGGTAACTTCAAGGTAGATTAAGTTTCTCAGGGCTTGTCTAACTGACTTTTAAAAATCTCCAAGAATGGTAAATACTTCTCTCTTATCAGTCTGTCACAGTACTTAACAATACTCCTTATGACAATTGAAAATTTGCTTATTGCATCTTTCGTCTATTGCCTCTTGTCCTTTCACTGCTTGCCTGTCCCTTTAGGGCCCTCGGTTATGCAATCAGGGACACTAACTAGATTCTCCCCATCAAGAGTAATCCAGGTTAATCAAAACAAGCTCCTTCAGCTGTTCCTCATATATTATATTCCTACCTAATGACCTGATCTTCTCCAGCTGGGAAAATCTCCCTTGTACAGCAGAAGACCTGCACCTGGATGCTATATTCCATGTACAATCCCACAAATGCCAAACAAATGGGAATATTCATTTCATTCTATCTGCTCTTGATAGTGCAGCACAGAATATATTTCGCCTTCATTGATAGAATGATATGGTACTGATCACTTTCAGAGTTGATTTATCTGTGTTTCAGAGCAGTAGTTCATCTAAGGAAGATATTCAGTTCAGAAAGCAGTTCTCCCTTTCATAACTGAGAAGCACCTGCAACAGAATTTTCTTTTCATTTCAAAAGGATGTCACTAAAGACGGTCAAAGATAGTTTACTAATTTCAAGTATTTCTGTCTATCATAGGCATGGAAGTCCACTTCAAATTCTGGACCAAGAAACGCTGGATTTATAACAAGAAAAAAGAACAGAAAATGGAAGAATTAAATTTAACTATAAATGGCTGGAACTTGCTGTTCTTTTCCCTAGATATTTCAGTTATGTTGATATATCTGTCTTTAATACAGGTTAATTTATAGCAGAATAAAGAGAACAAGAGCCAGAAATTACACAGCTAGTGCATTACTACACATTTTGTACAAAGAATTGAGAGACCTTCAGATACTTAGTATTCAGTTTTATGTGTGGTTTGTTTGGGTTTTTTGGGGTTTTTTGGTTGTTTGGTTGGGGGGTTTTTTGTTGTTTTTTTTCCCTTTCATTTTTAACCCCTCATCTATCCACAAACATTGCTACAAAGTCCATACCAAACGTACTGGGTTGAGGTGAGTCTGTAGCACAGAGAACTCAACAAACTACATCAATGAGCCTTTGGTTCCACTTGCACACTTACACAGTTCTCTAATTCATAACATAACAATAAAATGTCCACTAATTTAAAGGGGCACTGGATTTTTACATATAAATACCATGTATTATAAATGTGCTAAGCATTGTTCCATGTGGGGACATTAGAACAGGAGGCTTTAAAAGCAGTACAAATCTCTCTACAGCTTTTTCCATCCTCACCACATCAATTTAAATCTTTTCACAGTTACCTTCTACCTAACCTACAAATATGTTTCTTCAAAACATAAAATACCATCTCCAAATCTTCATCTGCTTACCAAAAAAAAAAAAAAAAAGCAATTTGCACTTTTTCTGTCAGTTCCAATGACTTTTAAAGCCTACCTAAATTTTAGAAAAAGAATTCTAGCAGGGAAAAGATATTATTTCAGTTCTTCCTAGGTTACAATAATGTTAGATTTAGGCTGTTTCAGCTTTATTTTTTATTTAAAAAATAAAGGAAAACACAGCTTTCTATCAGTCTAACCCTATTGTACTATTAGCTTTGTATGGAAAAAGTGGCAAACAGCCATCTATAAAGTGGTTTGGTCTTTTCATCCTGACATGGCACTTTTTGAGCTGTTTTTAAAAATACAGATGTAAACAATTCAAGAGCTGAAAAGCTAAATTAGGGTAAAATATTTAAGGGTCAGCAAAGCATGTTAATTTACCTAAAAGTATCTCAGTGTGATGTGAAATAAAGAAAAGGTAAAATAAAATGTAATAAATATTCCTAACAAGGGGTTTGGTTTTCTATTTCCTATGAATTATATTCCTCTGCTGAGCCTGTTATGAACATCTGTAGAATCATAGGAAACTTTAGTTTAGAAAGGACCTTGGGCAGTCATCTCATCCAATACTGTACTGCAGGTAGGTCCAGTTAGATGAAATTATCCAGGAACACATCTACTCGAGTTTTGAATATCACCAGGCCATCTGTACAACCCACTGTATATTTGATCATCATGGGAAAAGACGTTTCCTTTTATCTAACTAAGATTTCCTAGTAAAACTTTTTTCCAACCAGGCAATGCCCAGAGTATACTGTTTCACAGGCTTTGCACTTGCCTTTCTTGAACATCATAAGGTCACTGATTGCCCATTTATCCAAATAGTAGAAGAGTTGATGCTTGCAGTTACTTTTTATCATGAACCCCAGCTACATGTCCTTGATTCCTGATCTTTGTATTTTGTCCTATCTCATTAACCTTTTTCCAGTTGTTTTTTTTTAGAAATTTTTAATATATTGGGATTGTTCATCATAGATTAAAAAACCCCACAACAACAAACAAATAAACAAACAAAAACCCCAACAATAAACCAAAAGAGGGAATATTATAATCTTCAAGTACATAAAGTTTCTACAAAAAGGAGATAAGCAGTTTATTCTGACTATGGAAATAATGAGGAACTTAGATTGCTGGGATCTGTAGAGCGCTCTCTACTCATGTTTAGTTAAAGTTGGAACAATGTTGACTTTGCAAGGTACAGTCAGTTTTGGAGACAAAGCAGATTGCCTTTTGCGGTCCCTTCTAGCCTTCTATCTCCTAAATTTCATTTCACTCATTACTTTCACACAGAAGTTTAACGAAAAGATAACATTCTGCATGCCTTTAACGTGGCAGTTCATCCAATGGCAGATCCGCAACATGTGTGCTTCTTACACAACAGCCTACCAGCTAACATGAAGCCAGGTGAACTGCTTGAACTACAGAGAATTTCTATATGTCAGCTCACAGAGCTCACAGTTCTCTGTTTCTCAGTGCTAAGAAGCCAAGCATGCAGGATAGATCGGTGTCATTATCCGCCCTGGCAACGCTGGCAGTTACTGAATTGTAAATACTGGATGCAAGACAAAAAAAGCAATTGCCTTCTGAACTCATATAAACTGTGGTTTGCTGTATTTACCCAGAGCTCTGGAACATTATTTTTAAAACGAGCAGGAGGAAACCTTTTTTCTTTTTTTTTTTTTCCTTATGCAAATCATTTTGCTTGCTTATTACACCCTTGTTTCAGCTGGAATAGGATTTAAATAATCTAATTACTAATTTTACAGCTTTTTCAGATGTTGTTACAGTCATAACAGCGTTATCAAAGCATACAGTATATGTTTTCTTGTTTCATTCTATGCAAACATTAGACATAACAACATTTCCCTTAATAATTTGTTTTCTGTCAATGTTTTAGAGTTCAGGTGCAGAGACAGCAGGAGTGTTATCAAGAGGGCTGCATGGTCTTCATTACTTTCACCCTATTAGCAGCAACATTTTGCTCATCAGGGGACAGGGATCTACTGGCTGTCTCTCACTTTGGAGTCCAAGTTTCATACATAATCGTGTTTTAAAACTAAATTACTAATTGTGAAATATTTAAAGCATAATGAGATTCAGCTCCTTTTGATTTTCAAAGTCAAATTTATTTCTTCCTCTAATCTTCATGCTACTTTAACCTAAATTAACTGGTTCAGTTGACTAAGCAAAATTCTGAACTGAACAGCTTTTTTAATTTCACTGTGGACCAACTTTCTAAATCTGAATGAAAACTTTATTTATATAGATATAAAAAACTTGATTATT
>NW_010274063.1:0-13136 GCF_000690775.1 Eurypyga helias
CTCCACCCAGCCTGGATCAGGTTGGAGCCTGGAGAGCCAGCTCTGTTCCCAGCGTTACTGCTGGCCTGCTGGGTAACGACTGCATCTGCTCTGCCTCCCCTCCAGCCCACCCAGAGAGCATGCGGGCATCCCGCATGGCCTGCTGCAGAGCCGGCCCATGCAGGCTGGGAAGCAGGAGCGAGGCGAGGCTCTGCCCAGCCCAGCAAGCTGGGAAATGCAGGAGTCCACCCTTCGCAGAAGGGAATCCAATGAGCACTAACTGATTGGCCTCGTGGTGCTTCCTAGAGACAATCTCCCTGCTCCCACTGGCATACTTAACCTCTCATCCCAGGGATGAAAAAGTGCACACTGAGACAAACTCCTCGAAAGGCTGCCATCCTCTGAGATAAGTGCTTAAGGATGAAGACTCACGCTTTTTATAGGCTTGTACAACGGCTGGCTTAAGGAGACCCGTGTCTCATTCGAAGCAAATGTCACGTCTCACCACAGTGTACAGGTTGTAAGAAAGATGAGCCCACAGGAGAGTCCTACTAGAGGAAGGCTGCAAGGCATTGTCTACTTGGGAAGAAAGAAATCTGGACATACCTTTTCTATCTCTATCACAACACCCCTTTTTCTCAATGTGGAATACATACAGAAGGTCGGGCTTTTGCTTCTGGCCTGACAGATGGTGAAAAAACCTATAGGATGTGTCAAGGCCACTGACAGAGAGGATAGGTGATTCCATAAGCATCAAAAGTGGCCATCAGACTTTGTTGGTCTGAACTTTATGTCCCTGTCTGCTTTCAATTCCCACTCTCTCCTCCACCTACAAGTTCTTCAATCAGTCAAGAGGCTTGCTTAAAAGCCTGGCAAGAAAGAGCATATAAAGCTACACAAATGGCTCCTTTTCCTGTCGGCGTCTCATCACCTGACACAGAGATTTTGGATCACAAGGACTGGAATGACCTCTTCCTGCAAACACAGGCTCTTGATCTCACTTGGGGATCTGTGGGCGGAACTGCAATAATCCACTAGACTCAATGATTTTCAGTGGCCTCAAGCTTTAATGGTCTGAGGAGGAGAGCTCTCAGACATAAAATTTTATTCCTTACAAACAACCCTTCCTAGCAGTTGTGTCCAGGCTGAAGACACCATCTTTTTAAGCCTGCTCTTTGACCCATGCTAACTCAGCTCTTGTCAGGGCACATCACCTACTCTGTCAATTCTGTAACAGTGGTTGCACATTCTTCACTGAGCTGCTTTCCGCTGCTTGTGATAGTACCTGGCACAGAAAGACCCCAAATGAATCAGAGGCTCTTGTTAAACAGCCTTGTTAATTCAGCTCTGATAAAGACACAGGAGGGGAAAAAAAAAAATCGATATCTGTAAAATGAAAAAGGACAAAATCCATAGAGAAATAAAGGTCATTTTCACGGTTCTATGAGGCCCTTACAAACAATGGAGAGTAAATAACATAATCCAAGCTTATGTAAGAAATTACTTTTCTTCCATGCTCTAGTGCTACCCAGTGGATTTCAAACAAAGACAGACTCAGCTAAGCCTCCCCTGTCCAGTGAGGCTAGAAGTCCTTCCCACGACAATATTGCTATCTCACAATTTATCAAAAAGTGCCTGAAGTTTGGTCCCAGCAGCAGTTTGGGAGTGAAAGACAGTCATGTCTAACTGGCAGGAAGGTGCTCCAAGCTGCCAAGATCAGACATCAAAAGTCTGCTCTGCTCGTTCATCAACTGTCGTGAATACTTTGTGTACTCTGCCACCTTATTATTAAAGGCTTAATCTACCTTATGGAAATGCAGTTGTCACTCAAGCATTTTACAGCTGAGATATCCATGAATTTGTCCAAAAATACTCCCAGTAAAATTAGGAACACATCCTGCCTTGCTAGTACAGGAGGACACAGGTTCTGGCATTTCCTCTTCCCACTCCTGGAGCAGCTGAGCAATGGATGCTGATGCTTTCTAGCAGGGTGGCTGGCAGCAGTGAGAAATCCAGCAATTCCCCATTTATTCTGATCGTGTGCTCCCTACCCCTCTCCGAGGCACATGGAGGAACTGAAGAAAAAATGGATGGTGGCTCAAAAGGCAAAGACACAAATTTTAACTCACCTGAGGTCTGAGTGAAGATTTTTCGACTGAGAGAAATGACCCATTCATCCCAGAGGCTATCCAGGAGCCTTTCTGTCTATCCAAAAGATCACAAGGCAGTTAAGCTAAAAGCTGTGTGCTAGGGAAGCAGCTGAGCTGGGGATTTACTGGGGAGACATGAGTACGCTTGCCTGCTCACACTTCAGCCCACCAGCCACGGGCAGGATAGGGCCTTTGTTATTCTGCTGGTGGTAGGTATTTGATGGCATAGCGACAAAAACTCGTTTCCCATCTCAGGGGTCAAGGGGAGAGCGCCGCACTCATGAGAGGGCAGGTCTGCTGCCTCTGGGAGAAGATGAGCAGGCAGATCATCCCTCCCCCACAGCCAGGCTGGCCGGGGAAGGACAGGACCCACCGGTGCTTCAGATCCGTTCCAGTGCAAAAATCACACCCCAGGTCTACGCCCAAGCCTCTCACGTAGCCCCTTGCCCATGCTGCTTTGAAGTGAGCCCAACAGTCCTACCTGTGGTGTTCCCAGTGTGCCTGCCACCTGGAAATCTCATCCCTGAATGCAGTAATTAGAGGTAGCACTGACACTGCCCAAGGAGACAGCAAACCTCCTCCTCTGCGCTCCACAGAGAGCTGCTCCTTAGGAATGTGAAGCTGTGAGTGTGACAGTTCCCTTCGCTTCCTTCCATATTCATGTTCTTGCTCCTTCCAGGGCAGACTGAAATATGGCACAGCAAGGATCCCGTGCGCACTCGGCTTCCTGGTGGTTAGTGAAGGGCTCTGCCTGGTGCTGCAGGTAAATTGGATTTCTTCTTTGATGCTGTGGCAGGACTGCCATGGAGCCAGGGTCTACTTTGGCTCTGAGACATGGTGGGATATCTAGACCTCCCTTTGAGATTAAGGCTTCATATAGTTGGAGGAATATGTGGAGTAACAGAGACTCCCACACAGCCCCTCGGCGCAGCCAACACCTCAGCCCTACGCTCTCGGCCTCTCTTGGGAGGTCTAACTAAGCTGGCTTTCTCCCTCGCCAAGCAGCAGTCAACGGGCTCCACTTTGTCTAAAAGGGAGGATCCCGTCACCTCTTGGCTTTCTCCTGAGTCAGTCTTGGCTCTAGCTTGGGGCATCCCTTAGTGTCTGGAGAAGACCGGTTGGCCATAAAGCACCAGAATCGTACTGCCTGCAGGCAGAGAGCCTGATTCCCTCTCTGCTCTGTTTCTAGTTCTCCTTGAGGAGCTTCCAGCCTGCAGTGCATCTCCGTGGCACCGGGAGGGGTGATGTCAACCAACCTCCCACCAGTTTCTTCGGCAGGGCCTTCCTTAACGCAAAGACGTCCCTTCAGCCTGGTGAACACAGATCCCAGCAGGGATTTCACGTGAGAACAGTGTCAGAAATACTGCCAATACTTCTTCTCTCATTCATTTTACCAACTGCTGAAAGCCCTCCGATATGCCTGACTGGGATAGCGATGTGTTGGGGAAGGCTGAAAGCCTGGAGAACCTGAGGCCCCTCTGGCATCACAGCCCTTCCTCGGTACCCACCTGTTTCGAATCAAAGCCAAGCAAAGCCAGACTTTGCTGTCATAGCAAAGGGCTCCGTGGAAAATTTCAGCTGCGCACCTGCAGCAGCCCTTCAGGTCTCCACGTTAAGACAACATTTACTGTCTTGATTCCGTAACGTAGCCCAGCCTGGCAACGCCGTCACGCTTTTCCTATCGGGAAATGAAGGGCAACATCCCCCTCCTCCACAGATTCCCCTTACATTTTTTCTGAAGTTTTGTACACATCAGAAGCAACAGGGCAGAATTTTAATTCCTTTAAAAATGAGTGAGTATCCAAGGATGCTTTCAAGTCGCACAGTACAGAGCTGTGGGATCTGTGTGTCAGGCACCTTCCCAGCTTCCACATCAGGGTGCCTAGCTCAGCCTGTGGTCCACATGCACGCACATGCTACCCTCATTCCCGACAGGATAAAACCCTCAGAAACTCCAGATCCCAACATGCCACACTCTCACTTGGCTAGTGCAGTCATTACAGAAACTCATTTGCACCTTTATTTTCCTCCCTTTGTTTCCCATCAGATGCATACAGGGAATAACCGGAGTGACATGAATCTAATCAGAGGCTGATGCCACATCAGAAATCCCATCAAGCTACCTTCCAGTCCCAACAGGCCCTCCACTGAAACAAAACGTCTTGCCACGGCCTGGAGAACCCCTGTGTATGTTGTGTCCCCAGCAGGGATTCTTAATGGGCTCAGCAGTCAGAAACTGGGTTTTATTTTAGAGAGTACAAACAAAAATACTTTCTATTTAAATATCCTCCTAGCTCTTAATGGTGCTTTTCTGGACTTTCTTCCTAGCAACAAACCAACTCTGTATTAAGGAATTCCAGGGAGAGAAATCTTAATTCTCCAGCAAGGCTAGAGCAGAGCCCAAATAGCCCAGGAGAGCCCGCCCGCACATTTCATGCCCGCTGCGCACACGCCTGCTCAAGCAAAGGCTGCGGCGGCGGGACATTTGCAGTCCTGTTCACCATTCAGCCTAAGGGGGCCACTTCAACCCCCAGATGCCTTCAACTCGGAAAATCCATCTGACACCACCAACCCTAGCCCGGGCTGCAGAACTTACCGCTGCTGAACGCTCAGCCCTCTTTCTGAAACGGACTGAAAGACACACGGCCTCCCACCCGCACCTCCCAGATTTCAGCTGAAGCAGCTTTACCGGGTCTCCTGCGGCCGCATTCAAGCACCCTTCCAGCGAGGGGCCATCCTGAGCGCACACAGATGCTCTCTGCTGAGCACTGAAGGCCTCTCTTCCCCTGCAGCAACAACTTGGCTGGCTGCACTCTTGCTGGCTGATGGCAGCACCTGGATGCCAGCCAAAGGCACTAAGTTTCTTGCAGCTGAATATGTTTAGTCCCTCTCCTAAGGCACAGTCTCCATTACACAGCTATTGTTTATGACCCCAATTATCTCCCAGAAACTGGTCCTTGCCTGCAGTTAATAACCAAGGCTAAGTGATCAACCGTTAGGACTTCAGCGAACCGGTTGTTAACTTCTCTGTCAACCAAGTTCAGAGTCTTTTACTGCTATTAGAAACTCAGATTAATGATGCATAGCAGAAATGAGCTCTCCTGCGATACTGCTAGGTGAGGCCAGGTGAGGGGGAAAGAATCACTCCTTTTTCCTGGAAGCATCGGCTAAGCACGGAGGAGACGAGCCTTCCTTTAACTCCCTTCTCGGCCTCCCCCCATGTCTGGGAGATGACAAAGAACATCTTATTTTGCAGACTAAACTTTTCTTAGGACCTGGATCATGCGGGCAGATGTACACGTAAAATGGGCTCACTCTCAGAAAACTGCTTTCAGGGACCTTTTCCAAACTGTAATTCCTACCCTCGTATTTCAGGTTTCCAGCAGTTAACAAGAGCAGGCCAATCCTGCAAAGCCCTGTGGGGCAGGAAGACGAGACCTAGCTTCAGAAAGGCTACGCAGACCCGGCATGCAGTGTGTAGAAATCAATCTCAGGTTCCAAGGAGACATCCGCATCCAGCAACAGACGTACTGTCAGCCTGTCCCAGCCTTCTCCTCACAGGCTCATTTTAAAGCAGCCCTCCAACAGCTCTTCCTTGTCTCCTGAATGCTGACGGGAGATGCCCTGTGCTCACAGGCTCACAAGGGCCACTAGATATCTCGTAGGGAGTGATTTTCTCAAGCGAGTCATCAACCCCTATTCCATAAAGTATGATTTTGGGGAATTACCACCATCGTCTTGGGCAACCAATCTGTCCCAAACCATCCACGGAGACTCTGAGAGCACCAAAAACAAAACCCAAGGAGGTGCAGCTGTGCAACCGTGGGGCTTTGGGACAAACTGACAAAGACACGGGAAGGGGAATAGTGGCCAGTACAAGCATAGGATTCCCGGTTGGTCATGCACAATATCAGGAGTTGGTGCCTACAGATGACCTTGAGTGCAATGAGCTCACTGCCTGAATCTCGGAATGTGACTGGCTCTTCCAGATATGCAGGGACCAGGGGAAGGAACGGGGCACTGCTTGCTGAAAAGTCTTCTGCTGCCAACCTTCCGTGCTCAGATGCCTGCCCCTCCAGCTCCCTCTGACATCTGAGGAGACAAACTGACATTCAGGACCTTCTCCACAAAATCTGCCATATGCTGTCCAAAAGACATTTATTCTCCTTCCACTCCATGCATCAGTTAGGAAAAGGCAGACAAGGAAGGAAACCACTGGGAACCTTTCCCTGTCTGATCAACTGCTGGATGACAGAAGACCATCATGGGTGACAAGACCACCACGGGTGAGAGCCGCGTGAGGATGGACGTGTCTATGCTATGGTGAAGGAAGACCCAGTGACAGAGGAAGGATTTTCTGGCAGTGTGAAGAAGATGTAAGGATCATCCTGCACTGATGCAACAGCACTCAAAGAGTGCAACATTTCCTGCAAACGTCTGCTCAGGCTTTTTCTGTCCTGCCCAGCCCATTCCCAGCCACAAGCCCCATAACCATGTGAACACGGTGACACGTTTTAATGAAAGTGGAGCCCTATTTATTGTGCATGTGGCTGCCATCAACAGTGAGGCTCTGTCAGCAGACACCCCAGCACCCAGCTGCCCCACAGAGGCACCCGAAGCGCCACTGCAACAAGCACAAACAACTGCTTGTGGTGCGAGGCCGTGCCTGTAAGTCAATGTCCACCAGCTAGTGACCACGTAACAACTCAACAGGGAGCCTGCAGGCCTGCATGGTCCGGAGGGGAGCCGAGCGGCCGCCGAGCCCTCAGCTGCCGTCCTCCATCAGGGCTTGTCAGGAGTGACGTGGCCACCACTCCAGAGACTGCTCAGGGAGCTTTAAAAACACAGTTTCATCCTTATGCACGGATTTACTTATTCATGTATTCTCAACAGAAGCACTAACGGCCATAATTGGATCCATTACTGGGGTTATTAGAGCTCTCACTCACTGCCTCCGCAGCCTCGCACGGTGCTGGGGAAACGCACAGGAAGAACAAACAGGGCAGAGGCACGGCCAGCAGCAGGGGCTTTAAAAATTCGTTAAGTTGTTGCTGTGGCAACTAAAACAAAATTTCTGGCAGGGACTGCGATGTGTGGGGAACTGTAAACTTCTCCGTTTGTGGAAAACATTGGTCATGTCTCTGGAAGGGAGGTGGAGGAAAGACAGAAAGAAGGGCTCTTTTCAGAGACTGCTACAGCAAGAGCCAAAAACGGTCTGCTTGCAATTTTATCCTTATGGTAAGCCCTGATGACGGTTGGATTCTGCATACCGGAGCTTCCCAGGAGCCAGTGCACTGAGACAGGACTGGCGTGTATGGCAGAGCACTTCTAGGTATTCAGTCCAGCTGGTCTCTATTGACAGGAAAGCAACTGAACCACTGCACCGACGCAGGCAACGCTGGAGGCCACTCACTTCTATCCTCACCTGCCTCCTCTGCCCCACAGCCTGTTGAGGGTCTCCATGGAAAGTGAAGCTCACCTAGGAATTAACTTCCATTGAGATGACAGATTCTGGAACACCAAACGTTCCAACCATAAACAGCAGGAAATGAAAAAGCGGTGGGTAGGTCTGGATATACTAAAATTTGGCCAGAAAGACTGAATCTGATCTCAGAAAACACCATACGTTTTCAGGATACTCAGTTCTCTCTGAGCGGTCAGGACAGCAGTAACCACCTGGATGAAACGTCACATATCCTGACCAACTTCAGGTGGTGTCCACTACTTCAACCTCGCGACGCGGGCTGCAAGCTTTCAGGTTCAGCATCTTAAGCTCATGTTTAATTACAATGCAGGACCTGCAAAAGCAGAATCAGTGTTGATTTAATGTTGATTGATTTACAGTTGATTTAGGCTAAACAAGATGTGTTGCGCCACCTGTTTAATTTTCTGGGAGACCCTCCAGTTCATGTCTGAGCCTGCTTAGCTAGCAAAATCCAATAACTCCTGCCCCCCCCCTTTCCTGCTCACGGATTACGGTTTATCAGTTTGTTACTGGTGAAGTAATTAATTTCATTTGGAAACTCAGAACGGCACAGATGCCTGATGCCAAATTATCTCAGGTTTAGTGTACAGGGTGGAGCTACCAAATGGGCACTTTGTAAAAAGAGGCAAGAGTGACAGCGGATGCTGCCAGCAGAAAATTTGCCTACTGAGAGATGTTGTATAGGCAAAATGATAGATGAGGAGTTCAGTTTTGCTCTGGAGTCAGCAGCTTAACTGTGAAGACTTTATTGCAAGTTAGACTCGCTTGGTGGGACTGATTTCCACTGTGAAAGGAGGAGCAGAGGGAACGGGAAGGCAAAGATATGCGACTGGTGTCGGGTCAGCACGGGGAGCGGCATCCAAGCAGCCCCAGTGTAATGCTGCTGGTCTCCTCTCCTTGGTCCCTGGGTGCTATGGAGGCTCACGCTTCCTGACCCTGACCCTCACAGCTCCCACGACTTCACTGCATTAATGACCTCAGTGAGAGTTTTTTAAGCTGACTGACAGCAACCTGGAAAAAAACCTCACCCAGGAGCTAGGAAATCGCACCATTGCCAAAGGGGAGCTTAACGCAGGGCAGGAAGGAGGCACTGGCTAAGTGCACAGGAGGTCTTTAAATAGACACCCTGGGTCTGCCCTGCACAGCATTAAGGATCGTGGTGAGTCTCTAAGGTCAAGGTAAGAAATGAGCACTTGCAAAGCCCAGTGAAGCTTATGCTTACAATACAGCTCTAATTATCCTGTTAATCAAAGCAAAAATCCTTCAGTTTTGCAAATCCAGCCAGCAAAAGGCTGCATATTCACAGCTCAGCCAGTTAACCCCCAACTGGCCTACACACTAGAAAGCCAAGGAATAGGAAGCTTTAAAAGGCTTCGGAATCTTATTCCACTCCACCTCCTCACAACTTTCTACCTTCATTCCTAGTTTACAACAGTTGGATAAGGACTTGTTAAGAAGGAGGTTTAGAGAAGAAATGTAAGACATTACCTGCCTGCAGCTGTTAAAATATTAAATCTGTAGTATACGAATGCTGTTTGTATAGACAAAAATCTCCTGTTGGCATAAACATTACCTCAACCCATACTTCTGACACCCACTGAAGTGAATGGCATATATATCAAAACCTTACATATATTATTCTGGTCAATGCAGTTCATGGTGTGGTTACTTCTGGTGAACAACAGAATTTCCTTCACTGCAGACTACTTCTTTTGAAGTAGCTTGCTGCTTTGAGACACACAGACTTTGGTTTAAATGCTACAGTAAGGGAGGAAAAAAAAAAAATCAGTCTATCAAACAAGAGAAAGGTAGACCACACACAGATCACTTCTCAATTTCCAGAGTCACTGATGCGGTGAAGATGTATGTTGCTTGAGAACAGGCTTGTCACTGGCTTTGGGTGATGAAACATCAGCAGCGGTTAAGGTTGGCTGGGAAATCTTCACTGTGCACACATGACGATTTCAGTCTTGACGTTAGAGCTGTTAACACCTGCATCTGAGCATTTCCAAACTTTTAAGCAGTCCTAGGCCTTGAGAAAACAGCCTGCACTCACAAATTAGGACCCTATCATAGTTGATTAGCTAAATACAAGTTTTACTTTAAATTCATAATTTTGAGGGGCTGGCCATTTACTCAGGAACTCTTCATAATGATGAAGAATTAAGTAGCAGAAATTACTGTGAAGCTCACAGGCTACACATATAATGTCTCTGACTCTGGAGGTATCAAACACAGAGACTGTTTTTTTTTCAGGCTGATCTTACCCTGTAAATGACTATAGAACCACAGGATAATCACCTTCAGTCCTTCACTGTGAGGTAAGGTAGTGGAGGTGCCACAGTTTACCATGGCTAAGCACATTATTTAATTCTTACATAGGTAAACAAATCCCATCTCAGAAACAGGTTATTTGCCCTAGCACTCTTACCTGGATATCTAAAATCTTGCTGGTTTTTGGCTTAGAAACTTAATTTGCAGCCTAAACTTATTCATGGGCCATTTAGACCTATTTTCTCTTGTGCCAATGTTGTCTTTTAGTTTAAATTGCTCTTTTTCCTCCCCAGTGTTTACCCCTCTGATGTATTTATAGAGAGCATTCAGATCTCCTCAGTCTCTGTTTTGCTAGGTTAAACAAGCCACACACTTCTAGTCCTCATGTATACAACAGACTGTCCATTGCCCCCACCATCCCAGAAGCATGTCCTTCTCCCGGTACGCCAGGCGGGTCTCATGTCAGATTTTTGCACATGGGTGTTCGGTAGTGTGCAGAGAATGGACAAGGCCATGTATACCACCTTCTCCCTCAAGGGACAGCTTGCCTTTGGTTTGGCATTTGGTCTGCAGTATATTGATAAGGGACAGTAATTTCTTTCATTAACTAACATACTCTAACCCTTCTCTTCCCTCAACCCCGTAATGAGCTCTCAGCTTACACCAGACATTCTTGATACCAGCCCGCTCAAGTCATCCCGGGCAAGTATCTGTTCCAGACTAGGAAGAGGAGTGGTTCTTCTCTTGTTCTGTAGTGACAGGACAAGGGGAAATGGCTTTAAACTGAAAGAGGGTAGATCTAGATTAGATATAAGGAAGAAATTCTTCTCTGTGGGAGTGGTGCTCAGAGGTTGCCCAGAGAAGCTGTGGATGCCTCATCCCTGGCAGTGTTCAAGGCCAGGCTGGATGAGGCTTTGAGCAACCTGGTCTAGTGGAAGGTGTCCCTGCCCAGGGCAGGGGGGTTGGAACTAGATGGTCTGTAAGGTCCCTTGCAACCCAAACCAGTCTGTGATTCTATGATTCCCTTGGCTCCAGCCTCCATCGACTGAGAAAACCACCACTTCACCTGCACGTGATCTCCTCCTGACAGAGGGCACAGATCACGTTCTGATACTGCCCGAGACTCCAAACCCTCTTGCAAGCATGCTGAATCCCGGCTGTGAGACCAGAGACTGGAGATCTTGGGAAGATGCCAGTTGCCCAGGTGATTTCGCATCGGTCTGGCTGCGGGGACAGAAGAGAGGACTGTTCCGTGCAAGAGTGTTTTCCACGTACCAGCCTACCTTCCTGTTCTAACTCAAGTGGGCAGGACAGAACCACTCCAAGAAGATCACGCATAACTTTCTCTGTTCTCAAGGCTCTTGCAGCTTTTCGTTTTGTGAACCCAGCGAGGACTAGGCTCTTCACAATCTCCTCTTTCCGACGCCTCTTGCTTGTTTTTGGATGGTGGGAAGAGAAGTGCTACTTTCTCCTCCAGATACCACATCCGAGGTATTTGCAGCCCTTGTGTTACAGAATCTGACTTTCCTAATTACCTCTCATTTCTCCACTTCTCATTTAGTTGTTTTGTCGAGTCGAAATTCTCGAGGGCAGCATGGCATTGTGACTAGAGCACTCATCAGAGACCACAGAATGCAGCGATAAAACACAACAGCGTTAGTAATACCTCTCTCAGATAGCTGACTGCCTCGCTACCACGACAAAAGACATTTGGAAATGCTTATCAGTAACACTGATTACAGCCCATATGCTTAGGCTAGGTAAGTGTTTTCTAGTGCTCAGGAAAGCTGCTTGTGAGTGAGAGTCTTGCTGTAGCAGGACTCAAGTTGTTTTAGATGACTTTGGGCCAAAAGCAAATTGGTTTAATTAACACCCTATCCTTACGGGGCTGTAAGCTGAAGAGCAGAACGCAGCTCTTGCGGGGAAAGGAACAGAACAGAAAAGCCTGGTCTTGAGCTGGTTGTTTCCAAACCCGTTTACTTAACTATTAGCAAGGGTGGCTTCTCCTTAATTTATTTACACAGAATGTTTCTGTAACCATCTGCTCTTAAGCTAAACGAAAAATTACCATCTTTCTCCTGCCGCTGCAGAGACTCCCTTGGATGTTCTTAATAATACAAAAATATCTATCATTTTAATGCAGACAGCTTGGCTAATAAAAATGATCTGTACCATTAGTAATTATGCCACAAATACAATGCAAACAAGCAGCCTTTCCCTGAAGAGGCCACACATAAAACACCTCTCTCACCAACCAGGGGCCAGAGACGACAGCACAGCAGTGGGACTTGGCTTTTCACTTCCCTACCAAAAAGCAGAAAAACCAAAAGTAGTGCAGTTTAATTAAGTTACCACTTCTCCAAGAAGCTTTAGGTGCTTGTCAAACCTGCCTGGCTCTCATTTTCCTAGGGAGCTTTTCTCCAGACTATTAGTACAAAGCCATATCCCTGAAGAGGGCTGCCTTGGTTTACTGGCTTCTACAGTTCTCACAGTGCGATGTATCCACCTTTGCTGTGACACGCGCCGATGTGCCTACTCCCAGTTCACAGATGGCAAACTGAGGCAGAAAGCAACCAAAAGTAACAGCAAAGATGATAAAGGAAAGAAGTGAAGCCAGAAAACTAATTCAAACCATGAAACCATTACCGAGCAATTGAAAACATCACTTTAGGTAGGGCCTACTTAAAAAAAAGCTCCACCACAGGCAGTTTGCTAAGAAATGGAAGGACAACACTACTGGCCCATGTGCTGCCTGATTCCATTTCAGTGTGGCCGGCACCGGACTAGCAGGTGTGATACCCAGAGATGTTGTTTCTCATCGTTGCTGCTCCCTTCTGTGAATGGCAGCAAATCACTTAACTGCCGTGACTCAGTTTCCTCCCACAAAAAAAGCAATAAAATGCTTAGAGGTTCAGGGATGAATGAAAGGAGAACAAACCAAAGCAACACAGAATGAAATGTTGTTTTCTTTAAACAAGTGCTCAGGGAAAAGGAGTAAGATTACACCTCAAATTATACCAATAAAATATGAACACACCTCTTTACTAAATAATTCAGTTGATAAAGAAATATGTGTAAAGAAAGATAATCAATGTCTTGTGGATTTTCAAACGCTTCTGTAGAGAGAAGAACATTGTAAGAACTGAAATGCAAACAAATTGGAAGGCCAGTACATGCCATGAATTCCTGTAGCCCAGAGGTCGGGCAGCTTGCATGTGCTGCATGAAGAAACAGAAGCACCTGCCTGG
>NW_010274063.1:13177-17541 GCF_000690775.1 Eurypyga helias
CGACGGTGGGCGGGGGGATGCCGAAGGGCCGCTACGGTGGGCAAGGGGATGCCGAAGGGCCGCTACGGGACCACACTTGCAGAAACAGAAGATTTAATCCCAACTTGGGCAAGCTGTCTGCTGACGTGAACTTCCTTTCCTTCTGTTTTTGGTCCACAGAATGCGGCTAAGGGCAGGTCTGTTGAGGGATGCCGGGATGGTGCATGTTTGCACATCATTCCAAAAGCTAAAGATGCACAAGGGAGGGCAATTCTTTGCTGGGCAGGTAAGAAGAGCAAACTACACCGGATGAGAGCAGGCGGGCATGAATCAACGCCTCCATGAAAGTACTGCAGAAAAGCACCCTAGCTGGTGCATCACAGGACTGATCCTGCAGAACACAACCAGCAATTTCCTGAGCTAGAGCAGAGGAAGCCATCCACGAGGAGGGAGCCGTAGCCCTTGCCGTGAGCCAGTCCCAGAACTGCAGGGAAATATAGGAGCTTTACCAGCTGATGTTTTATACTGAGGTCAGAGATGCATACAGATCATTGACGTGGATGATATCTCACTCACGAAGAGGATTATTAAGGATAAGCCAAACTCCTTTTAAAAACAATTCTTTGGGTAGTTGGAGAGCCGATCTTGGCTTGCAACCTGGGCAGGGCTGCTGGGAAAGACTGGCGACTGGTGGATAGGGATCAGATGTTTCAGTTGCACTCGTACCTACACAGAAGTTGCGAGCTGCAGAGCTGAAACCGGTTAAGGGAAGCTACCGGATTCCCGAGCCCCATCCCTGAATCTATCAGGGTTTGCGAGTGACAGGCCGCAGGCAGATGGTGGGAGAAGCAAGAGGAAAGGGAGGCTGTTGTGCTACACCAGATAGCAGTTGCTTACCCCCCCACCTCATCACCATTTTCGCCCTGTATTGTTTCATGGCCTATTAATATTCATAAGAGCCTTTCTATTGTGTTTGCACTTTTCTATCACGCTCACAGGCCTGATCCCTACTTGCCTTAATAGGATGCAAACCTCATGAAATCAGATCCTATTAGCAAAACTCCAGCAGATGCCCTCAGCAATGCAGTACTTCAGTCCCCACTCCTGCTAAAGTGAAAGGGAAGCCTTTCACGCTGCTGACATCTGTACAGCTCTTAATCTAATACGACATTTCAATCTTAAGAATAGAAACGCATCGGAGTAAAACACGGGGAACGCCACTGAATGCTGCTGAGTCAAGCCCCACAGCAGCACAGCCAAGAGATGCTAAAGACCTCGGGAAAAAGTTTCTAATCCTGGCTTGCAGTAAACCTGACTGAACAAAGGTGCTGGTTCGTTAACACCTTTATCTCACTGGTGAAGACTCACCCCCCGATGAGTTCCTCCAAACTCTCTGTCCTAAAGTACAAATCTCTTGGCTTTCTCCCACGAGAGTGATGCTATCCTTTGCACGACCTCACCCCCAGGGGCTTCACACAGACAAAACTGAAGGGAATGAGCAAGAAAAGGCAGTGCTGTGAAGCGGTGACCTTATCCACCCTCTCTGCTCCCTGCCCCTCCTCACTTTTTAAACCACTGACTTGACCAACGTGCATGAATTTCCAACTCTTGGTCTCACAGAGCCAGGAGAGGAGAACGAGACTGGAACCCGGAGTGCGGCACCACCGAGGGTGCTCTGCACTTCTGGAACACGTGCCTGGAGTCCTGCCTTATGTCTGCTCCATGCATCATCACTGCTGATAAAGATGCTATAGATTGATTTTTTCAGATCCCAGGTGAAGTCTGTGCCTCTGGCAGAAAGAAAAATCATTGCTGGAGTTGGAAAGTGAACAGATTTTTAGTTTGTAAGCCAGTAAGGGAAAATAAATACAAAATGTACAGTGTCACGTTCCCACTCAGTCATTTTCCTAAGTAGAACAGTACATTAACACATTAATTTTACACAAATTTCCAGCTGCAGTAGCTATCAAGGATGTTGATAGCAGGCTCTTACTCACTGAATAAGAGCTGCTTAAGTCTTGACCCTGAACTGCCCAAATCCTTTCTGCTTAATTAATGACCTTCATTCTGTATCAACAATAACTGATAGCAATTTGATGGAAAATTGCTGACCTAGTATTCAGGACACTCTGCCAGTGAGGTTTGATACAGAATGGTTCTGTGGCGTGTATCTCCTGCTCTCAGTACATGGGAGCATGAACTCTTGCCAAAGATCACATCTTATTCTTGGCAGATGGTTGAGAAAATGAGACTAGACCCATATGGATCCAAACCGCTGAGAACAGAGTTGGGATTTAATCATAGCCTTTCTCATTGTGGAGAGGTGAAAAGCTCTCTCAAATCACCCGAATTACCAAAAGGTCCTGAGCAGAAGGACTCGGGACTATCTTATCTTCAGTTATTTCTAATTACAGGGCTTCAAAATTTCCTTTTTTTTTTTTTTTTTTTTTTAACCTGTTATGTGAACATCAAAGGAAAGGAGAAATCTGTTGCCATTATTATCTATTCATACTTACAGCAAGGAAATTCAGCCGTATCATAAGACCATTATCTCTGACTACAAGGATTCTTCCGAGTGTATTTGATAGGATTAAGGGGAACTGGCACTGGGACCAAAGGATAGCTGCAGAGTTTCAAAAGAATACTCAGACATTTAGATTTTCAAATTACTGTACAAGGTGCACGCTGTAATATATAGTCAGCTGAAAGTGCTAAAGCTAGCCAGACAAGAGTGGATTATTGTATCTACTATGGCTTTGTACAAGGGTGGCACCCCAATTCAGCATCCCAATTTATAAGGTCAGGAGGGGCAGTGAATTCTGACATGTAAGAAGGTTTTAGGAACACTGTTCTTCTCTCAGCTTAATTGCCACTTTCTCTGAATCAAGATATCTCTGATTAATTTGCAGACCTCACGAAAGGTTTCTCCAAAACACAGGAACAAGTTCTCCACCTCTGGATCAGATTTATAGGATACTGCAGCGGCTGCTACCTCAGGCTTGTATGTGCAGCAAACTGAAATCATCATCCCAGCAAAGTATGATAAAGAACGCCCTCTGGATCCCAAATATCTTTAACAAATGCAAGCTTTCCCAAGCCTTTCAATCAGTGTCACAGATACAGGCAACCACCCCTTGCTACCATGTGGCGGGTATTACTTGTGCAGCGCCTGGAGAAAAAGGATGCACTGTGTTTTTCCGGCTACATTCAACTAAAACTTTAAGAAACCTCATTCCTCAAGCTGTGCCAACATCATTTAGGTTGTTGGTGCGCAAACAAGGAGGTAAACAACAACCACCACAAAAAATCATGTTAATTTCAAGCTCCATTAGAAATGCAGAGTTTGGCAGCAAGAAAAATCAATGTTTGTCCAGTGGAAAAAAATAATCAGCCAGCACTGATAGGGACAAAAGGGCTGTTTTCAAGTTCCTAAGAGGATATAAAAATCATGGTACTCAATATCCTCTGAACTGGGGGGAAATTATTTTCTTATCACAGAGACTATTTGATCCTGACACAGAGGGTATTTTGATGCGAACTATCCAGCCCCAGATACTGTCTGGAAATGCTTTCCTTCTTTCTACATCTGATCAGCTCTGACACTAGGACCAATTGATTTCCTTTTTTCTTTTTTTCCTCCTTAAAGATGTCGTCAATTCTGGTTTGTTCTGATGAACTCCACAGACGCTACACCAGATACATACAGATCTCCCAGGGCCGATTTCCAGTTTAGCTGCGCTGGGTAACAAGCAGAAAACCTATCACTCTTAGGTGTTAGTAGTCATCTGGGATAAGACTTATTCACTGTGACAGGAAGAAAAATCCGAAGAAAGGATTGAAGGGCTGACCTTTCAGCGGGGCCTGCACTGAGGCCAGTTTGAGTAAGAGAAATCCTCCCTAGCCTCATCGAGGGAGGCAGCACCATGCTATCTCTGAGAAATCACAGGTCCTCATTAGACCCACAGTTTGTTCAACTTTAGGAAAAATCAGTGTCATCTGCTGCCATGACTAAGTTTAAACGCAGCAAACCGCTACAGCTTTGAGCCTTCCCAAAGCACCCACGTGCATTAGGCTGAACTGCAGCCTACCTCACCTACAAATTCACCAAACATCGGGGCTGCTGCCTGATGGGAAAACCCCAAGATGTGAACTCCCCAGCAGCCTGCCTGTGTGCTGGAGGCCAAACCCTGCCCTTGGCTAGGCAGACTCAGGAGGACCCTCTCCCCTTCAGTGGGCTCTGCATGACCAGGAGCCTGCCCCTACGGCAGAATTCAGCTCCGAGGGGTTACCTGGAGCATGGTGATGGATCCACCCCCTGCAACTGCCTTCTTGAGCACTTACTCTTCTTTATAGAACCACTAAAATATTATCCTGCTTGGGGGGGG
>NW_010274063.1:17557-28357 GCF_000690775.1 Eurypyga helias
GGAAAGACAGGCAAGCCAGAAAATCCTGAATTACTCCATTTAAAATAAAAAAAAAGTCTCATCATTTTCGTACCCTTTGCTGGACATTATCAGTCCCTGCTGGCACAGTCCCGTGCAGACAAAGAGACAACTGTATGTTACGTGAGGAAGGGAAAATAGAGCAGCTTCAGCTAGAGAAGGTCTGTGACATTAGCTGTGTTCTCCTGTCATGGCTGGAAGTTAAACCCTCCCTGCCTGCAGGTATCCCTACAGGAGTGTGAGGACAGGAGCACAGCCGGAGATGAACACTAGCTGTTCTGCACGGCAGTCCTAACCGAAGAGAGACCTCCCTTCCAAAAAGTGGGAAATAATTGCCCTCTGTTCCCAACAGATTAAGTCTGTTTTCACTGTCAAGAATGAAAAATACCCCAGAGAAGAGCAGAGACTGCACATTAAAGGACTCACACCAGAGAGGGCTAACATCGTCCTCTGGCAAATGCTCCCTGATTTTCCATGAGAGGTATCACGTCATGTGTCAGGTCTTAAACAACTGAAAGATCTCGAAGTGGAACTTTTGGAAATGAGAGAGCCGAGATCAAAACGAAATGTGCCAACACTTGGAGTTAAAGCCCGTCTCTAAGTGCTGGAGCGTTTCTCAGCTTGCATCTCTCAGTTAAGAGGAGGAAAAGGCCAACACCTGACAGAGAAATGTGTAAGCCAAGTCAGAACAGCTCACTTCCAGATTTAAGGTACAGCACTGGGATGTGCCAGCTCCCCCCTCCACTTACAAAGCTAACTATCTGCTTTGCAGCTTGACTTCCTGCACGTTTTTAAATGAGCTGTAGGAAAAGCGAAGATGCTCAGTCTCCAACGCAGACAAATCCAAGTGGGATATCAAGGAGAAAGCATACGCTAACACGTGCGAGGGAACCCGTGAAGCCTCAGATCCTATCGATAAGTAAATAGACCAACAGGTTTGCAAGCCTTACCGGCAGATAAGAATGATGTACGCTTCAACAGCAACACAGCATCTGTTATGCACGATCAATTAAAGAAAAGACCAGGCAGTTCTGGTGAGGGAGAGTAAGGTCAGTAGCTGTACAGATTTAGCAGCTCTTGCTTCAGAGGATAAGCACAGCCATGTGTCAATTCATTCACGAAATCAGACATACCAATTTAGGCTAAGTCTGTCTTTAATTTATAACTTTTTGCATTTTGACAGCCCTCCGGGACTGTTAATTCATTTGTTCCTTCCCCAGATTTCATGCTGTCTGTAGAATATGTATCAAGGGATGGAAAAACAGCCCAAATACATTACCCAGGCAGCAAAGCAGCAAGAAGCTACCTTCAGTAGGAAGCCTTTTTTTTTCCCAAATGAAAAGACTTATTTTTCTTTAATCTAAAAGAGCTAGATGTTAAGTTCAAAGGTGATTTTTCATTATAAAGCTCTATTTCCGGGACCTAACAATGCCGCAAAATATTTAACCTCTCATATTCAAATTCCGAAGGCCTGAACTAACTTCAAAGACACTAGTTTCTTGGGATGTTTGATCAAATTGCTTCTGACCTTTCCTGGTGTAGTATCACAGTATGCTGAGAGACAGCGAGGAAAGCAAGAGAGAGAAGGATGGTAGGGGAGTGATACAGATAACAGGAAAAACTCTCCTAGAAGAATAATTCTTGTTAGTCTATTCTTCAACAGCTGCACAGTCAAAAGGTTTTGAAGTCGAAATTGGCATGGAGGTATTTCTGCCTGAAGGATTTCAAAGAATAAACCCGGAAGGGTTCCTTGGGCATGGCCTCACTCCAGTGGGAATTAGTTTTCATTTGACCCAATTATACATGTTTAAAAAGCACAGGCTGAGTATGCCTGTGGGGTTTTCTGGTAAGCTCATTAAGGAGTTGATTTTGTCCTGCATCAAGTGCTCTACCTCAGTCCAGAAAAATGCTTCATAAAACCACGAGACTCATAAAAGTCCATGGGACACTGCATATTCCTTAAAATTAAGCAGGTGTCTAGCTGCTTTGCTGGATCAGACCTGAGCTGTGGTTTTCCACTGATTCAATCTGTGGTCCCAAGATGTCTTTCTAACAGAGATCCCGACCTCTGAGAAATTTTGAAGATTTAGCGTAATTGTCTGAACCAGCTTTGCAGACCCATTCGAGGTAATCCAGCATCTCACAACTGTTCTGGCATCACAGACTGCAAAGCACTGGGCCACGCCATGCAGTAGAGCTGGTTCCAAGCTATTCAAACAGATTATTTTTACTATTATTACTATTATTATTGTTAACAATAATAAAAATAATAATTCCCCAAGTGTATTGAAATAAATACTTTTTAAAAAAAAACATTAAACTGGGATAAAGATCTGCTTCAAATCAAGTTCAAGTTTAAAATTTTTCAGCACAGAAAAGAGGCAGCCAGAAACCATTGCCTTGCTCAACAGGAAACATTCCAGTTTATCCAGAATAAAAGATGCCCTTTATAGTGCTTGTTAGAATGAAAAAAAAAAAGTTATGAAAATGAATGGTTGGATTCACAAAGCTGGTTGTGCATTTAGTTTTTATGTAATAGCTCAGAGGCGAGAGTATTCACCAAGGATAGAAGAAAACTAGGCTTAATGGCCCTAAAGATTCAAATTTTTATCTCCAAATTGCTTGCTGCGTACTATATACTTAGGCTATTCTGTATTTTGGGATGGACTTCTTTTAGTGTTTCCTTCTATGCAAAAATAATTAGCCATGCAGTGGAGCAAGAAGCGGAATTAAAGCACTCACTCTCCCTGCCAGCTCAGCATTCTCACCATCAGGCTCAGGCTTTCCATCAGGACCTTCGCAAGACTTCAAGAAGCACGAGGAAGGACACTGGCCTCAAAACACTCCCTGGCTTGTTGGAAAAGGAGCTTTTCTAAGGGATGGAAAGCCTTGTAGCCTGAAAGGATGGACTTGCATCTGTCTCTCCTGTTTTCTCCATGAGCGGTTAAGATGCAGTCTTAGGTAGGATGTGATCAAGGTGGTAATTTCTTTTGGTGTCTCCTCCCTTGCTTCCTCGGTGGACATTACTAGAAAATGTGGGTTTAAATGAGCAAGTGGTTAAGAAAGTACCTCTGATCCATCTCCCCAAACATACTTACATTATAAAAAAGGTTGCCAAGCTCAACTATATATGGCAAGTAACTGCAGTTTAGGGACGTGATTTAAATTTTAGTATAAGTGGATTTACCTTAACAGACCACAAATCTACTTTACTTCCTTGGGGAAAGAGAGAAAGTTGGATCATACATAGGGTGAATGCAAGACTGCAGATAATACAGATCCCTATTTATTTACTTATTCCCTAAATTACAGGGAATTATGCTAAGGAGTACTGCATTGGGCATATGTACAAATGGTCAAATCAGGTTCATCGTTAGCTGCCTCAGCTCCAGGAAAGAACATGTCTAATAAGGTTACTTGCAAAATTACTGGTGTAAATGATTTACTGAGAATGTGTGTAAGAGGCCTAATTCAGACACATTGTAATAATGAAAACAGGGAAATCTAGAGCAAGAAAATTAAAATCCTACAAATGCTTCTAAACTTGCATACAAATTATCGTATTGCATTACAATGTATTATTCGAGAACTATTGTCATAGTATTATGAAATATAATATTGTAACACAAATGCAGCAAAAAGCAGAGATAGGATTTCTCTGCAAAAACCAATGATACGCATTTTCATAGTTTTGCACACTTTCCCTTGCATCCTTAATGCTCTCCTAGTGGATTCTTTCTCTTCAACTGTATAGACTCCTGTACTCTCTACTGATCCATGGGAGGAGGCGGCCTATCAAGTTCAATATAAACTGCTCACACCAGAAGCCTACAACTCATTGAAAACAACAAATAAAGGAACCGCTGCCAGACCCCAAGCCGCCCCAATACTAAGAGCTTCCAAGCCATCTGCTGAGATGGTTCCTAATGCATTTTCATCCCAGAGGGCAAAGCCATGTCTAGATGAATGAAAGACCGATGCCCACTCTCAAACCATTCCTCCACTAGCACAAGTATCGCTGAAGGAGAAGCTGAAGGAAGAGCAAACCCATTGGGAAAATCCACTTAGTGCAAGCACCAAACAGTCCAAATCCTCTGTGGGCCATGAAATGGATAAATGAATATTTGATAGAAATATAATTTGAGAAAATAAAAGCCCTGCTCAGCTTAGTGATGAAATATACTGGATATTTGACCTGTCGGAGGAATAAATCTACAGCATGCACCAAATACATCCAGACTGTGATGTGAAAAAACTCCCCGAAACAATTCCAGAGGAAGCAACGTAAACCTTTAACATGAAAAAAATTTACTGTACACCAAGACATTGCATTTCAGGGGTCGCTGTTGTTGTAGTTTAATTGCCTGCCCTATAAGTACTGCCCAGACATTGTGTTACACTGATGTACTTACTATTCTACTCCATGAGCTGAGGTCCTGCCAAGCTTAGAGAAATCTTGCAGAAGAAGCCAGCCATTAGATTTCGTCCTCAGGACGTCTTTGAAAGGAATGATGTAAGACTAAACACAAAAATTCAGTATTAAGGAGTGGGAGCACTATGAAAAATGCACTACAGCATGAAGCAACTCATAGAGGATTTTGTGCAGACTTCAGTAAAAAATGGGATTTTGTCTGGTTATTTCTTTGTAAAGGAGTAGGAGAAAGGGCAAGAAACATGAAATGTAAAAGAAAAATGAAAGTTCTTTAACGACATTTGGAAATCAGCGGACAGCAGGAAAACAATTCTCCCTCTCTCATCAGTTACATGGCTGTCAAGGTCTACATGGTCCTACCCTTGCTCTCTAGCCAGTCGACTTCAGGGAAGCGCTGGAGTCCTGGAAAGCAAGATCTAGCTCAACAAATCCATGTGCTGAAGACTTGCTAATGCCATTACTATCCTCAGCTTTTTCTGGCGTTTACTCTGAAGATTTTCTCTCCCCTTGCTCTGCTTCATTTCACCTGCCCCCACTCCACAAAGACATGCTCCCACGGGTACTGTGAGCAAATCCTGCTCAACACATCACCACCTAAAGAAGGGCAAACAGTGAGTCCTCTAGCCAGTGCAACCATGGAAACCATCACCTGGCACGGCATCTCTCCTCCTCTGGACTTCTGTAAACTTGCTGGAGAAGAGATCTTTATTTATTTGTCATGTCCAGTACTGAGAGAGAACGAGAAGATCTTAAGAGGTGACTTCCATCTAGTTTCCTGACAGTCACAGAAATAATGAACAGTACTAAAGCTGATTCATGGCACGAGATGCAGAGCACAAGGCTCATGCAATTATCACGTCAGCTCAAGTCTGAAGACAAGGATGCAGAACTGTGTGTGGAAAGCACAAGGAGGAGCCCCGAGACAAAACCTGTTTGCTGGTTTGAAGCATGTGCACAGAGGTACTGTCCTGCTCTCAGAAGGTACAAAGGAGAAGTGAGCAGGGGAGAAACAAAAGAGAAAACACATAGTGAAAATCCAGAAGGGTGGGAAAAAATTCCCCACAGATGTTTCCTCAGGATTTTTACAGCTACTGTCTGGTTTGAAATGGAGAGTTTAATTCCATAATTTGACACTTAATGACACATTTTAGAAGTAGGAACAGGAAGGGAAGGTATTTTGTCATCATGGGAAGAACTGAGGCGAGTACGCTGTTAGCCTGTGAGCCAGGCACAGAACTAACATGAGTGAATCGTGCTATACAGATTGACAATCTGACAAGCCTAACCTGAGCTACACCAAGAAATCAAGCCTTTAGAACTACCTAGTCCTTCATCTTAATCAGCACCTGTGCCAGGGCACCCCGTCTTCCCCGACACAGTTGGTTTACGCAGTTACGGTCTTGGGCCCACGCTGGCGAAGCACGGGTGATCGTCATCTTGAAACAAGACAGGCAAAAATCCCGTGGCACGGGCTGTCTGAACACATTTGGTTGGTATCTGTGTCAGAGACAGTCGTGTGACGTGTCAGTACAGACTTCTCAGCGATTTTGCATTAGGTCCCATAGGTGTTCTGTTAGGAAAGATCTAAAAAAGACACTGGGGAGGGGAGTACCTGAATAAGAAACAGACTTGGACAGACCAGCAAAGTCCTTACATTACCATTTGGCCCCATTTTAAGCCTAGTCTGAGAAGAAGAGTCGTGTACTAGGGATTAGATCTGCTAGAAATAAGAACCATTACGGTTTGTGCATTAAAGGGATCAGGCAGCACCTGCGACCAGAAATCAGAGCATATCGGTTCTGCATTTCCACGCTTGTGGCACCAGAGGAAAAAACAACAACGTTATGGCTACAACTGAATCATACTATTTTGATGATTCACTCGCAACAACCTTAGGGCACAATAAAAACTGGTGGCTTCCACGGTCTGTTGTCTCTCGTAAGGGCTGAAATTTCAGACAGCCACGACTGAGGAGTTCAGATGCATCGCTAATGCCATCACTTGTACATGGCTGTCAGCGTGGGGAGGGGCAGAGGAAGAAAGTAAGGGCAGAGAGTTACGCGCTCGGGCTTTGCGAGGTGAAGAAGGTAGAGATGTTCTAACACACGCACCACAGAGCTATGCTATACGCCAGCCCGTGCAGGTCCTTGGGTCAAAACACTTTCCCGAACACCTGGAAAAAGTGTTGCTCTAAGAACCTCACAGATGGCTCAGAGGGGAAAAGAAAGGATCGTGTAAGCGCAGTATTCAAGGTGACATAAAGTTCAGGCGTGTCTTTACACAGCCAGCCAGGTTTTCTTTCAGCACAAGTGACATTACACCACCAGGGACTAAAAGCATCCTGCAGACCCACTGTCGTGATCCCTGGCCAGGCACTGGGTGACAGTAAACCTCGCGCAGACCTATGCAAAGAACTTTCAGCCCATGATTTGGCACATCTGGTTTTCCTCCAAGCACAAGTTGTCAGGAGGCTGGCTGCAAAAATCTACTTTAAAGTAGTTGTGAACGCCTTCCGCAGCCTGTTGTTCTACATGCAGGTGCTGTGCCAGCGTGGTGGGTTTCAAACTGTATCCCTGCGGAGGGGTGGGTCATTCGTCTTGTGACTGTGCATCTCCAGAGTCACTGGCAGCAGAAGGGGGATGCAGTGAAGAGAGGGGGCTGGCTTGGGAACAGGGATGGAGAAACAGAGCTGTCATGAAAAGAGCGGTGGGAAGAATGCAGGTAGCACCAAGATGAGAGGGAACTCGTGACTTCCAGGAGAAGCAGAACTGGGCCAAAACTTTCTGCAAGAGTTTCAGGACAGGACTCAATCACGATAATAATTGTCCAAGATACAGCATTTTTCCTTTGCTGTTCTGGGAAGCTTTGCCCTCTGTTCTCTGAGATCACCTTTCTGATACCTGGAATTTCCTTAGACAGCTGCTACTGTCCAGTCCTTCAGCTGCCCCAACACAGCCACCTCCTCCCAGGCACATCTCTGCTGCTCTGCTTCTATGGCAGGTTCCCAACAACATCTTCTTGAGAAGACGCTCCCCAAAATGATGTTTTCCCAAGTTGAGAGCAGTGACTCAAGTGATTATCAAACCATTCAGCAGGCCGTGGAGTTTGGGATGGGGGAGGAAGTGGCAGATGAAAGAAAAGGTTTTGGATGTGGATGTGATTTCCAATATGAAAACAAGCGACAAATTCTGAGCTTAGCAATTCAACAGACAGTTCAAAACTCATGTTCCTTGAACATTCAACTCAAACCATTACCTTTTGTGGGTAGGAATGCTGGCAAATCTTGAGTGCTCTGAAACCCTCCAAATGCCAATGAGAATGACAAAATCACTCTTGAATTAGAATGTGTGATGTGGCTTTTGCCACAGAATAACTCAGGAATATAATTCTTCTCATACTCCCTGCTCGGTATCTCTTAGGAAGGGAGGAAAGTTTTTACTGAGGAGATGGAGGTTTCTTTAAATTCATATGATAAAGCAAATTCTGGGCACTTGGTCTTCTGTCTTAGAGCAACTTGGTAGTATTAAGCAACGCACTGAAAAAGAGCGGTAACTCTCGAAAGCACAGCATCCTAAGTGAAAAGAAACAGCTCAGAAATGCAAGGCATCCAGGAGTTAGTTTCTCTAAGTAACAGAGAAGCAGAATCCATTTCTGACATCTTCCATTAGTACGTTTTCTAGATGAGCAATTCATGACACTGAAGAAATGAGAGCATTAGAATGTGAAATGAAGGGTGATGGATGGAGGCCGTAGCAAAGAAAATGATAAATCATGATCTGAGCTATAGATCTGCAAGTCTGGGGAACACGGCTTCTTCTGACGCCACCGTGTATACCACAGCTTTCCAATTACATCCCTCTGTTTTCTTCTGCTGTGAAATTAAGCCAGGGGTGTAGCTACCATGAAGGAACTATGATCAAGAAGGAATTAAGAAGTCCTAAATATGCTACTGTATAAATCAACGGAAAGCACACATCTAGAACAATATGCACAATTACGTTTTTTTTCCACCTTGAAAAGGACATAATAGAACCAGAGAAAATAATAAAAAGGATTGCAATGATGTTGCAGTGCTGTTGGTTGAGAGGTATAAAGCAGCTTCCAGATGAGAAAGAAATAAATAGTTTGGATCTCTGCAGCTTGGTAAAGATACAACTGAGGATGAATATGATAAAAAGCTTTAAACCCATGAATGACATACAGAATTTGAATAGGGGATGATTATTCTTTATTTTTTATACCACAGGAACTAGGTAGCCAGTGAAATGATCACGCAGCAGGTGTAAAACAAATGAAAGAAACGATTTTTCAGACAACGCACATTTGAACTGTGGAATTGAACTGCCATGAATTTCTGTGAAGGTCAAAAGTATGAATGGCTCCAAATGTGATTAGATAAATTCACGGAGGACAGGTCTATCAGTGGCTATCAAACATGATGGTTCAGATGGACTCTTTGGCTCAAGATATGCCTAAAATGCAGATTGTTAGAAGTTAGAAAGATATATTGGAAGAATCGCTGCAAACCGTGGAAAGGGGAACACACACTAACGCTTAAAAGTCTCCAATATGTCCCACTCCAAAGGTGAGTCTGACCACCACCCTGGGCAGATACACCATGGCCCATGGAATGGCATGCCTCACATGGCAGCTCACCTTGAGAGGGCCCGCTAAGAGATTTAAGAAGAGGATAAATCCATTTTACTGTATTACAGAACAAAGGCAATTATTTGCATTATACAACTGAGAAGAAAAACAAGTGCGGTATATCTGAAGGAGCTCTGCTGTAGACTCTCATCGCCTCGTTGAATCTTGGGAGTGTCTGTATTGTGGAATGACTCTCAGTCTTCTGGGGAAATAAGGAAAATAACAAAGTGAAATAATATCTATTTGAAACTCAATTGAGAGTTTCTGTTCTGGATTCTGTCCAATGCTTCCTCTCACATTAAGGAGTAGAGGACAAGTCCAGTAACACTTCATTACTGAGTATTATTTCAGAGGACTAACGCAGAGATGATTCCTTGGCACTGGGGCAGAAGGCCCGAAGTCACAATGCAATATGGTGTCCCGTGCATTCAAACCATGACTTAAAAGTATGATTTCACTAAATACCTAGAAGTGAAGTTGTTTTCTCTCAGGGCAAGGACTCCTGATGATATCAAAGACATCGCATGTTGCGCTCCCTATTCCTCACCCACATTTTAATACAGGTAAATACACTATTCTGCAGCCAGAGTTATGTGACATACAGGAGGAAGGCAAAGGAAACGACCCTGAATTCATCTGGGGACAAGTTCACCTTTGGTTGCCAGAGAGGTTTTAGATGCAGGGATTTCTTGTGACGTACTACGTGTCTAGATTATCACAAATCTGGCTGCTTTCCTAGACAACAAAATCCTCTTTTTGATTTCACAGCATCGTACAAGTCACACAGCATACAACATATACATCCTGTAATAATTTTCTAATCATCTCATGACCTCTAACAGGGTGCAAGATGCAACTAGATGCTACACATCACAGCAATATTGCTGATGACTCACTTGACAACAGAGGGTTTATAAATAATCACCTTTTTCCTGCAATACAAGCGAAATACTCTATGCTCATCTGGAAGTTTTTCTCAGCTCATCAAAGCATTTTAGGGTCGACTATGTTACACTTTAGTGTTCCACCACTAATATCACAGATTCAGAGAAAGTTCTCATAATATCTGTGCTGGTTTTAGTCAGGAAAGAGTTAACTTTCTTCACAGTAGCTGGTATGAAGCTGTGTTTCTGGATTTACCCTGAGAAAAGTACTGATAAGGTGTCTTTTTAGTTGGTGCTGGGGAGTGCTTGCACCAAAATCCTCTTTTTCAGCTTCTGATACTGCAGCTGCATTCCCAACTTTCCCACTACAAGCAGTGTGGGGACACACACAGTCCAGACAGCCAACCCAACTGACCGAAGAAGTATTTCATTCCACAGCCCGTCATGCTCAGTACAAAGGTAGGGAGTGGGCTGGGGGGCCATAACTTCTTCACTAGCTCTTGTGTGAATTCTTTTGCTCTTGTGCTAACTATTGTGCTAACTCCTCTGCTAGCTCATTCATTAGTGAGTTGGTGGGTCTGTTAGTTTTCCCAGTTGCGCTGTTGCTCGTGGGGCTCGCTCAGACTCTGCTGCGATCGCTCTCAGGTTCCGGTTCATGCTACCCAGGACCTGGCTGTGCATCGGTCAGCAGGTGGTGAGCAATTCTATCCTATGTTTTACTTTCTATAATTTTAATTACTTACTATTAGTATTATTTTTATATGTTCATTTATATACACATATTATTATTTTATATTCAATATGTAAATAGTTCTTATC
>NW_010274064.1:0-13660 GCF_000690775.1 Eurypyga helias
GCAGCCCCCCGGGCGGCCGAGCTCACCCGGCGCGGAGGGGCCGCTCCCAAAGCCAGGAACCACAAGTGGACCACGCCGGGGAGTGCCTGGTTTGGAGGACACAGGGCTGTGGAAAACCTTTTCCTCCTCCGCCCCACGCCACCCCGCTGTCGACTCATCTCTGGAGAAGATGCCCTCGCTTGTTTTCTAAAAATCATACCCCTGTTTGCCAAGAAAAAGGTCCCTTTACAAAAGGGCTGTCTGAATCCCCAAAACCACAGGGTACACCCAGCGCTGGAACATCCCTTGGGATGAAAAATAAAAAGTCACCAACGCCTAGCAGCAGGCACGCAGCAGTAAACAAAACCCAAGAGAAGGGGATGGAGAGATGCTGTGCTCCTCCAGTTCCTCACCGTAACATCCTTCAGGGTTTTTAACAGACAGAGGGGCACCTGTTTTCACCCAGGCTTACGCATCAACCACTGAGTTTGCAAAACACGCCATTTCTTCAATTAATGAAATGGAAGCAACACATTGCCATTTTTATCAGCAAGCAGCAGCCAACCTGAGTAAAAACATACCAAAAATGCCCTCCTAGTATGCCTGACAATTAATTTTCCGTTGCATTTTAAAATACCAGTATTTTGGTTTAATACACCCCTAGCACGAGCGGATTTCGAAGGGAGCAGAACTCTTGCCAGGGAGTTCTGTGATCAAGACAGTTTCTGATAGGAGCACTGCTGGCACATGGGAAGCAATTTCACAGCCCCGGAGATCAATTTCACGGGATCACAAAACTGGAAATGACAGCAACTGGAAGGCCCTTCCACCCACCCGGCTGAACGGGTTCCTGCCGAAACCCATGTGCAGGCAGCAGGGCAGGGGAAGGCAGAGAGGAGGCAGAAGGGTAGCTAGCCAGCACGGATCCTGCACAGCTCAGGAACCATGCTGCCACCTCCTAAATCCATGTCCCTTCCAACGAGGCCAGTGTCAAGGGGGTGGGAAATGTGGACAGAGTGGTGTCCGCTGGTGGAGTGGCTGCAAGCCCCAGTCAGGAGGGGCTCAACTCCCATCCCAACCCATGGGACATCTACCTGTGGTGTCACGGTCTGCATCCTGTCCTCTGGCCTTGAGGTCAACGATATGTCACAACGCGACTTGGTACGACAGAGCTCTCCTCCCGCCCCAGCCAGGGCAGCCTCATCCAGGCTGAGAGCCAGGGCAGGGCGGTGGGGTGGCACTCCCTGCAATCGGCCCGCTTGCACAGGGCAGGGTCAGGCCAGTTTGTGAGGGCAGAGGTAGCCACCTAAACGTGAGGGGGGAAAGGGCAGTCATCTCATTCACAATTATTCATTAAAATTTCGCTCTGCGCAAAACCCTTAGGGCAGGGGTTTACCGTGATGCCATCTATTCTCTTTACACCGTACGGATTTTATTCCTAAGCGATGTGGGGCTTTGGCAGTGCCATAAAATGGAGAAGTATAATTCCAAGTACTAGAAATTTAAAATTAATGTTCTAGACTAAAAGCCTCCAGGATCTTTATTACCATCCACAGCACCCATGAGTCCTATACCTGCTGGTTTCTGCTGCAGGCATGGCTGTGCAGTCTTCTCCGAGACTCCCAGCAAGAACTTCAAACTCCAGACAAAAGAAGCGGCATTGCTACCATCTATATGCCCAAACAAGGCTGGTCACTGGCAGCCAGGGAATGGGAATGACCAATCTCCTCCCTGCCTTGATGTGCAAAGCGGAGAGACAGGAGAGCCACGCAGGTGCAAGTGCAGAGAGCCTGAGCAGCAGGGAAGGGATGGTTTCATCCTTGCTTCACCCCAGGAAAAAGTCAGCCAGTCAGTCACTCATCTGCTGTCTTTTGAAGAATAAATATCCCAGAGACTCCCCAGTGTCATTGATGTGCACAGTATTTATCCAAAGAGACATTATGACTGTGCAGGGAAATTCTTATTTGATTAATCTACAGTCCTTTGATCTAATTGTACTTATAAAATGCTATTGCTAGTGGAAAAAGCAATTATTAACATTTCATAGCACTCTGTTTAAATTTTCATAGGGATTTCTTTTGCTGTTGGAAAATGCATTGACTTTTTTCAGCTAATGGGATTCTGCATTCTTCCTTGCAGTATTTCCAAAGACTAGGAAGCAGTTTAACAGAAATACACTGCTTCAAAAGCCAGTCCAAAGAAAAAACCCAAGGGCACTTGCCCCTGTGGCTGGCCGTCCTTCCCACGTCCCTGCCAGTGGGTAAGCGACAGGGCAGAGCTGCCCTCCCAGCTTCCCCAGCAGCACATCTCAGCAGCCCATGACGGGCACGATGAGGAACCTCCGTTGCAGGGTGATGACTTTCCCTTCCTCCCAGATACGAGGGTCCAAACATAACTTCAGAGCCAGAGGGCTGCTCCAGGCACGGCTCTGCCTCTTGCTGCCTCCGCCGAGGCTGAATTCTTTGGCTCCGGTCCAGCACTTACATAGTAGTCAAATAAAACAAGAAACAACAAGAATTAGTTGGTCTTGCGGTGCTCGTTTGAAAGCTCCTGTGCTTGAAGTTGTGCACAGTGGAGGGAAGAAGTAGTCCTCATTGCATACTTCTAAAATGACTGTCTCCTCGTTTGGCGACTGCCTTGACTCTCACTGCTTATTTTCAAAAACGCGTCATTCGAATGAGGAAACCCCTTTGGCTGTCAATCTTTCAGACAAAAAGTACTACAGAAGCATAAGCTGTTGTATAAGAGCGCTAATTAACATTTCAGACTACAGACTGTTTCTGGAATAGTTTAGAGAGCAACACTGAATCTCATGCTAATGCACCTCATAAAAGCACTTCAAGATGAAAGCTTCCCCGTGCATTTTTAGGAAGGCTGTGGGAGAGTTCCAGCACACACCTGAAATTGCTGCCTGTCACGACAGCAGCACAGCCCATGACATGGAAACACAACCCCATGTTCCCATGTCACAACTGAGCCACGCAGGAATGGAGATTCCTTCATACAACCACAGCTGGAATTAGTGATTTTAAATCTGAATCAGAAGTATCCACACTTATATCTATAGTGTAACACCTGCGTGTCACAGCTAGCCATCTAACATAGAATCATAGAATCACAGAATGGTTTGGGTTGGAAGGGACCTTAAAGACCATCTAGTTCCAACCCCCCTGCCATGGGCAGGGACACCTTCCACTAGACCAGGTTGCTCAGAGCCACATCCAGCCTGGCCGTGACATGACAAAGAGTGATTGGATGGATACTGAAATCCTCTGGAAGATCAGGAAGTTTCACTTAGAAGTCTTTAATAAGCACAGCAATACTGACACCTGCACGGCATTTACTGGTATAGTTGACAAAGCCAACTCCAGGATGCGTCCTGGTCTCTCTATGCATTCACAGGCAGAACTGCAATGCTTGATTCTCTGTTCGTTGATTTTTATGTTTCTCTTCCACGTTTTCTCCCTGAAATTGCATTTGCTGTGAGAGGGAAAGGGTAAACTATTTGCAGAAAAAAAAAAACGCCCCGGGATGACCCATGAATACCAAAGCACTTGAAACCTGCTTCCACTTCACTAGGAGCAGGGTGCCGTAATCGACTGGAGAGAACCGCACGATGGACTCTAGAAATGCTGAAATATATCTGGCAAACAGTTATCCACTTACGACCAGCTTTTCTGAGCAAAGCGACAGTGTGAGCTTCTATGAACCACCTTGGCCTTAGAGTACTACTCATCACAGACATGAGGCAGCTGGGTAGTTGAGGTTACACTGAGATGAACAGCAATTTCCCGCTTGTGATCACATAAATATATATATAAATCTGTAACAGGACTGCTTATTCACGTCTTACAGTTCACCCCTCCTAAATAACTGTGACATAGATCCATGATGTCGTATGCGGTGCAGAATTCTCTGGGCTTGGATTGAAGCTGCAGTTCTCACACAGTAATCAGCCACTTGATCTTCCCTCTGTGACCCGTTTTCCTTTTATTGTTAGTTGCACTTATCTCGTTATATCACATCTAAAATTAAATGGCAACTTGATGGCTTCTCTTCATTTGAAAGCACTGGTGCTATGAGAACAACACAACTAATCACTGGAGGAGCACAGCTGTTATTAACATTAGTGACATGTAGTTAGAAGGCGGCGGAAACTCTTGTTTTCAAGTCACAGAAGAAAAAAAATCAGGCATCTCCTTTTTAACCTGTAGATCTCTGGATTCCCTTCTAAAATTCTGCAGGTAGAACAGTTCAATTTTTGGGATTATGGCCAAAACTCCAATATCCTATATATGTAATATATCCTATACCAGAGTCCTACCTACGTATCTTACCCTACCCTATCCACACATCTTGTATTTCTTACCTGTATCTGCCTTTACAGATGCCTGCACAGCAGCTCATGTGTTAACAGCAGGCAATCCCTCTTTTCTCAAATTTAGGAAGAAAAAGAACACACAGGGAACCCAAAGCTGTGTTTATAGTAATGGTTGCGCTTACTTCATGCGTTTTGAATCCCACCTCTGCAGCTGGGACTTTTAAAAGCAGAAGTTCATTGCCTGCTGTTTAGGAAAAATGTTTTATGTTTGAACACAGACATTTGTTCGAGAGATGAGCCGGGACTACTACAGGCTGCAAACTCATTTATACAGGGCATGAAACAGCAGGGTCTCCTGAGCAGCCAGAAATGCTTCTCTCTGGCTCAGCGGTGCCTGAACCGTCTTCCTGAGACCGTGCCGGGGCAATGAAGCTCTGCAGCTTGTCTGGGGCTGCCAGGAATCAGACTGGGGCAAAAGGAAACCAGTTGATGTGAGATTTCGACATCACCGGGAGGCGAGATGGAGACGGCTAATAGCTGCACAGCATTACAACAGAGGGTCGCTTCACTGGAAAGCCGGACACAGATGTGTTCTGGAGTCAAGTCAGCTGCTGTGTCAACTGTCTGAAGTGAGCTTTAAAAATGAATACTGCTAAGCAAGGCTGCTTCTTATGCATGAAAGACAGTCTTAGAGACACCCTTGATAAACTTCAACCTAGGAGAAGAGGCTTCTGAATAGTACTTTATACCCTTTTCCTCTGCTCTAGCATCCCCCTTCCAGCATCAGAGGACTATCACTGGCATTTTAAGACTCGGAAGTTCAGTGGATAGTACCAATAGAAAGCATACCTCCCAATCACAAAATAATTAATGGCCTGGCCAAACCACAGAATTCTGCTCTAATACAAGCAGAGGATTAGAAATGATATGCAGGCTCAGTACAACAGTAGTGCCTTTTTTGGGACAAAGGACGGCAGGGAGAAAAGGGAGGCAACTGCCCCACCAGCCACCCAGGCAAGTGTACAGAAATAAGGACACATACCAAAGGTCGAGAAGGTGAGGGTCATGGCAAGAAAGCTCAAGCGATTCCTGCTATCAGTCCTCCCGTAGAGGAGCTCAGGAACATCAAATTGACAAAACGAGTAGTAACAGATTTGAAAAAGGCTCCACCAAGGTACTCTAAAGAAGCTCAGCTATCCTGGATAGAAAGCAAAAGGCCCTTGTGGGACACTTAATGGCTGCTTAAAGACAGGAAACGAAAGCAGTAATAAATATTCCATGTTCACAGTGGTGTGAGTTTCCCAGGGGACTCCCATAGAGATCAGCACTGGAACCTATTTTGTCCACTATCCACACATGATTTTTTCAAACGGACTGATTAGTGAGGTGGGAAAATGTAGTGATACCAAATCAGTCTGGAAGTCAAAACAGAAATTGGCTGGAAACACTGAAGTTTCTTGTGCTACTGATGGACAAGGCATTAAAAACTGTAGCTTTTGAGTGCTAAGTGTACCAGAGGTAAAACACCCTAAAGGTACACAGGGCGCAGTGATGAGATTTAATGGGGCTATTATCACTGAGGAAACAGATCTTGGATTAGTTAGGAAAATCCAATACAAGTGCGCAGTAGGAACAAAAAAAAAAAAAGCAAAGAGGATTTTAAAACTTTTTAGAAAAGTAATTGAGAGCAAACCAAGAGACATGGTTATGCTATTACGAAGATCTGCCCACCACTTGGTAATGCAAGGGTCTTTTCTCGCAGTGGGTGAACTTGGGAACAGTAAGTGAAATGATTATGGGGCAGGTTCAAAACAAAAGGACATAAATACTTCTTCGTATTTGCACAGCTGACCCCTGGAAGTCATTGCTAGAGGATGCTGTGTCTGCCAGGTGTTAGAAGAGTTCAGAAAAAGATTAGGTAAATTCCTGGAAGAAAAATGCAGAAAGGGCCATTAAGCACAAAATTCCAGCTCACGGCCCACATGAACGCAGGTAGTATCTATAACGTATACAGGATCACTACGTGCTTATCCTGGTGTTGTATTCTTCCCAAAATAGTTGTGTCTGCCCACTGGCCGACGCATGACACTGGTCTGACCTGGAGTGGCCGGTCTGTATTCTTATCTGAGCTAACCAGCCTGCACCCATCCCATGGACTACATAAAAGTGGGATCCTAACAGCATTGCTAGCACATAAACACATCAAAATAACCACTCCTGTGGTCTGTGGCTGGAGCCTGCGGAATAGCCAGTATTTCCCCGGACACAACCTCTCCTTCCCCTCTTGGCACATTTGCTGGTGAAGTGTAAGTCGGTGGCCTGTTGGCTGCAAGGACCGGCTCAGAGGATGTGACCTTCCCATCCCTTCTGCTCTCCCAAGGGGTTAGAAGGGACCAGGCGCTTCTGACTAGTGGGTAAAGTCATTGCAAGGGATTGGTTGTTCTGTCCAGTGCCTGGCTGCCAATTTAGGCTTTATGGGCTCATTCCTGTTCAGTTTTAAACATCACATTTTTCTCAATCAAACCACACCAGCATATGAATATAGACTCCACTGGCCTTAGCTGAACTCTTCCCAAGCCAAGAATAGCCAGCATCCCGCAGTGTGAAGTCCCTAAAGACAGTGGTTCTCAACAGTAAATTAAAAAAAAAATAGTTGGATAATAAATAGAGGTCAAAATAGAAGTCAAAAGACAGGAAGACATTTCAGGTGGCAGACTACTCTGCCAATGAATTCAAAGAGTATTAGGACAGGAATGAGCTAAAAGTAGTTTCCATACCCTTAGAGCAACTCCATCTGCTAAATCCATACCCAAGTTCCAAAAGCTAAACCCACAGGAAATGTGTAAATATATTTAGGTAGTGGTGGGCTAACACACCTCCTAATCTCCCAGTCTCACTAACAAAGTGTTTGGATAACACAGTGATAACATAAGAAAGTGTTTAGATAAACTTAGTTTCTCATGTTATCCAAATACATTGTAAATCCCTACACAGCCCTATTGCTGGTGTCACCCTGAACCACAGGCAAACATTCCTATCTCAGCTGAAGTTTCATGCCTTTGCAGACTCCATCTGAGGGCTTCCCTATTTATTTTCTTTTCAACAGGACTCCAGTACCATGGTGATGGAACGGGCAAGAAAGGAGATATTCAGGTTTTGATCTGGTTTTGAGAGGGTTTTTTTTCATCTCTCTGTGCTAGAGAGACAATGCCAAAGTTAGATTTTATAAAAATTAAATAAACCCCCCCAAAAATGGAACAGAATGGCTGTTGGCAACACTATTTCAAACACAACAGCATGGGACTGGTGCATGAGAACATCAGATTCTCCAGGCTCCTTGACTTCAATGAATATTCATCGCATTATTTCTGTCTCTGGTTCAGTGAGGCGGACTGAGACATCGGTTAGCACACAGGACTACCTGGCAGTGACTTGCTGTAAGGCTTCAGGGAAGTTCTATAATCTGTACCAATGTCCTGACTGCTAATAGTAGTCTTTGCCTTGCTTAACTACTTTGGTACTTATCTGTAAACAAAAAAGAAAATATAATTATGTAGGCATTTTCGTTTTCCTTACAAGCGGTATCAGTCCACTGGAGGCAAGGTCTACCATAACTGCATGAACAAAGGACAAAATAAATACCCTTCAAAATGATCCTACACCTGTAGTGGGTTCCTTCAGATGAGACATATAGCATAAACTTGCAGAATCCCACAGATTTCCCAATATATTATTAAATGCATGCTATCTGATCTTATAAATACTGTGTAACAAGGATCTAGTGTTTGTAGATGTGGCTCTGCATGGTAATACACACTGATAAACTGAGTCTTGACTCTGGGGCTGGACTGCAGCCTAGCAGGCAAGTACTCTGGAGGATGCGTATAAGGCATTTTGTTCACTAACAGTTAAAATGTCTCCTTTCTTCCTACAATCATTGTCCAGAGAAGCTGTGGATGCCCCACCCCTGGGAGTGTTCAAGGCCAGGCTGGATGAGGCTTTGAGCAACCTGGTCTAGTGGAAGGTGTCCCTGCCCATGGCAGGGGGGTTGGAACTAGATGATCTTTAAGGTCCCTTCCAACCCAAACCATTCTGTGATTCTATGATTCTATGAATCCCCAACCCGTCACCACCAAGACAGTCAGTAGGTGCAGCAAAGGCATCCCTTTCCCGGTAACTCTTCCTGGAGACCCCGATAAGATGGGTTTTTGGCTGATGCATGGTGGGAGTCTGGGCTACATGGGGTGGCAAGAGTTCCCAGGAGGCATGCCCTCTGCAGAACCTGCAGTGACCCTTTCTACCTCCTCCTCTCCCATCTCCCTGGCAAAGCAAACTGAATTTTCCTTGCGGCAGCCAGCGTCCCTGGTACAGTGCAGGACCATCTGGCCTGACATGACAGTGCCATGACATTGCTGTAAGGGTGAATGAGGGCACTAAATCCAGCACAGAGCTGAGGTCCGTCGCCTTAGGTATGTGCTTGCCCATGCCATGGAGAACAATGTGCACTCAATGTTTTCTTCTCCCCTCCAGATTACCAGCTTGGACATCCCAGAACCAGATAAAAGGCCCTGCATGGAAAGTAACACGAATGAGAAGTGAATTTGGTCACCAGCCCAGCTGTAAGGCTGAGCCACCCTGTCGCTACAAGTGCGACCAACACACTTGCACACTTAGCTGGCTGCGTAATTTTAGCCATACTGGTGCCTAAATCCTGAATGGCAACCTCACCTATAAAGAAGCCAGGGGAAATACGGTACCTGCATGCATCGCTTATCCCTCACCTAAAACTAGAATTTAGCACAATCTACAATTGCTCTGTACAGTACCTTAGTTGCCCTGTATGTCTCAAAGAGAATGCATGATGCCCATATATTTTAATCCCAAATTATTATTTTTTCATGTTAGAAGATTTAAGAGTATCAAACAGTTATAATTTTATTTTTAAAAACACCAAAGAACAACAAATAACAACAATAATCCCTAGCAGACCTTCCACAATAAACCAGCAGTGGAACAGTTTACAATATAAATAGATATTCATGAATCTGACGAGTCCCTGACTAGGATTTTCTGCCTCCCACCCATCAACTGCTCCATGCACAACTTCAGCTGTTTCTAGACTCTTTCTTGCACCTTTTTTTTTTTTTTTAACCCACAGTTTACACTGCACTACATAGACACCATGGAGCTGATATATCTAACTGGATAAAGAAATTTTGGCCAACAGGCTGCAGGTGTTTTTTTTTTTTCCCCCCAGGCTGGAAGCCTGCCAAACAGCAGGAGCCAGGCAGAGGAAAGGGCTTCACTTAGCTCCTCTACCAGCCATCACGCTGCTTCTCCTGAGAAAGGGCAGGCAGCCTACTCCTCCTACCCCACAGCCTTTCAAATACGCTTCCAGTGAGCAGGAAAGATGGGAGAGTGCCTAAAACCTGCAGGAAGGCAGATAGGGTGAATTATTCTCCAGCAGACATTCCCTCCTTCTCCCCCCCCACCTCCCAGGATCAGCTGTCATGCCTTGGAGCATATTCTCTTCCTCCACTTCTCCCCTCTCTAGCTCTGTACACCTACACTCCCTTGCACATCCTCCCCTCTCCTCCAGCAATCACTTACCAAGACTTCTCCTCTGTTGATTCCCCCTCTGTTCAAAACAGGCAGACCAAGAGAGTTGGTTGATAAGGTCCATACCAGTTGTGAATTTCGTTTTTACGCTCTGGATTCCAGTGTGATGAAAATATTGCTGTCTACCCTCTGTTTATCCTGGCACCCTATCAAATCCCTCTACCAGGCTTCCTCCCTGTCCCACTTTCTGAATATACAGCTCTCTTTCAAATCAACCCCACGGTGTTCCTCATTTGTTGTTGTCTACTTAAGGTGTTGCTCCATGTTTATGGAATGTAGTTTTACTGGAAAAATTCCTTGGCCAAAACTTTCAAAAGGAACTACTCATCTTGGGTCGATTTTCCATGACACTTGCAAAGCTCTGACTTTCTGGGAGTGCTGGTTCCCTCAGTCTGAACATAAGACTTCTTTGAAGTGTCTCAAGTCATGCCACTAAAAACTGCAGAACTGAAATTGCACCTGAACTCTGAAAAAGGTTGGTCCTGTTTATGTCTGCCAACTTTTCCCCCCCTCGTTCAATTAGATCTTGACAGGTAAGTGCTGAGCTACAAGAACATGAAAGTAAGGCAAAACTGGGTCCTGACTACGCTGCTGCAGAGATCTTTAACTCCAACCCAGAATTCACTGATTACCCTATAAATGGTCAGGATTTGCACTTGAGTACCTGAGATTAGAACTGCCTTTAAAGTACTGTGTATGTGCTGTATACTTGGATTGCAAAAGAATGAACCAGAGATTCATGTAATTCAGTTTTTATTCTTCCTCCTTTCATGTCTGGGGAACGTATGACAAACAATATACTCACCAGTTCCTAATATGTTACCAAACATAATAGGTTGGATGATAAATTAAAACCAAGTGGAGTCCTGAAAGGTTTGCTTTCAAACTACCAGTAAGCCTGTATTGCTTGAAAAATAAACTTTGTTCCCACTTTGCTCAGACTAGTGAAAGTTCACGTGACAGGGAGGCAACTCTGGCCGTGACACCTGTGAATGATTTGAAAATACCTTTTTAAAATAGCAATTGTGATGTGAGGGATTTCATGTCTCCAGAGATCACAAACGGGAAACAGACTCTCTGTCTCACCAGCTTAGGTGTAGCTCGGCTAGGAAGTGCAGCCACATCGTAAACCTCCCTCTTACTTTGTTCCTAATTGGCAGCCTTGTTAACAACATCAGCAAAGAACTATTTACTGAAACCTGGAGGCTAAGATGTCATACCATAAACTTGTCATGTCCTTAGACTCTTTCCTCAGTATCCACTAGCAGCTGTTGTGAAAAACAGGATACCTGAGGCTGACGGACGTTTGCTCTGACCAAGGATGTTGTACCAAGTACAGCAAATATTCACACATCAGATAACTAACTGGTAGTTTGAAAATTGAACCTTAAAACACACTTTAAAGCATGCAGTACGAAATTTGCATGGCTGCTGCCACGGTGGGACAGCTAAACCAGCCTAGGATCACAAATAAAATCACCCAGCTTTAATTATGATAAATTTGGTATGTGTTTTAAAGTTGTGTTACTCACAATCTGCCCCCCCAGAATAATCTGGAAATGGAGAAATACATTTATGCGAGGTTCAGGTACACTGGCTGATTACTGTTGGAACACGTAACTTTAAGAGCACGCCCAAGTGCCACTGAAGTCACAGGCACCTTGTCAGCTCCATCTGCTGCGTTGCTTACTTGAGCAGGTACCTTAAAACGAAGGCAGAGATGCTCTAAGTACCAATCTCCGAAATTAAACTTCTGCAGTGAGTGGCTCAGCGATTTCCGTATCAAGCGCACTCAGGTGGCAGCTGGCTTTCCCTCCCCCCAGCCTGTCACAGATGCAGGCGGGCCTTTGGTGCTGTCACTTGGCCAGGATTAGTGAAAGAAATAAGCACCCCCAGAGGGCAATTCAACGCCCCGTCTCACACACCTATTTCAGAATGACAGGCCTTGCTTTCAGGGGTGGCTATTCCTGCCTTGCCTGTAAAGGACCCTGTGTGACCAGCTCAATCCTTTCCCAAGGCATCCCCACTAGGCTCACTGCTTTCAAACCATGTTATTTATAACATCAACCAAGACTGCGTGGATAGAGCATAACATAATGCCTGTACTCTGGGGACTGAACGAAACCAAAGTGGAACAAGAATGGGAAAGGAATGAAGATTTGTGTTCTCAGCTATTTCTGTCAATTGGTACAGCTACCTTGGCTGCTACATTCCCGTTTTGGGATCCAGCCTTGATCTGGATTTCTTGTTGAAACTGTGCTTCAACAGGGCTGATAGGTAGGCTAGTGGCTGTGCCACAGAACTCAGGAAAGCCAGTGACATGCTGACGTGGACTGTCTTCACACCTTCATCAGCAGGCTGGGTCTTAGGATGCTGTCCTTGGGATGGGTGGCTTTGTCTCTACCATTTCACTAGCGGGGTCTGCATAGGGACTATCAGGAACCCAGGGAAGAGCTAAATGTTAACTTTACAAAAATAACTGTATTCCACATCTTCCTGATTATTTCGTAGTTATGTTATTGCTGACTGTTTCTTCCCCTGAAATTGTGCAGACATGTTATGTTTTAGTCAGGCATCTACTGGCAAAACTAATTGAGAGACACAACTTCCGGTGCAGAACAATACCCTCTATTACAGAAATAAGTCATTAAATAAGAGCATCCATAAATAGGAAGGGTTGTAAAAACAAATAGGGGAAAGCATCTGGCTTGCAACATCTTTGCACAATTTGCAGTAGCTAAATCTGGACCCAATTCGTGACCTGTTTATTTTCCAAAATTTCAATAAAATGCTTTGGCAAAAACTTAATCTGCCCCTGGAGAACATCTTATTTCCTTCCATATGTCGCCCGATCTGTCACAGCAATAAACTTCTTCCCAGTTTCAAGATCCCTAACGATTGCACCAACTGATCCTTTCCCTGAAAGAAGAGATAATGGTTCCAGTCCTCTAAAAGCCATGGTCCTCCCTTAAGAGAAAGCCACATCAAGGAGTGAAAGAGACAGCACTCTGCATCACAGCCTCTGCTGTGACCTGGAATCCAGAGATTTAAAAACAACCCTGGGCAGTCTGGTGTTCCTACCTACAATTCATCCCAGCCGTTTTATAATCCCTCTGCATTTGATAGTTTCTTTAAAATGCTGCCATGCCATGATTAATGCATGTGCCTTGGCTTTGTACCACTTGCCCTGCTGTCCTTGTTGTTCAGGGTGCCTTCAGAAGAAACAGCTTAGGCTGTTTTGTAATTACCTGTGTTTATGGGTTTGTATAAAACAAAACAGATGCTTCAGAGTAAATTTTATTTGGTGGTATCTTGTCTAACCTAGATTCTGAAATGTATCTGATCCCTGTTTGAAACAGATTAGGTGTAGTATCCTCTATTTTAAGTCAGAAATATGAATCTTCTGGTACCTCCCCATTTCTGATGAACTCATGCATCCTACCACACTGATTTAATACATAATATTTTTTTAAAATAATCTATGCTGTTAGGTTGGAGGTTAAATGTAACAAAATAGACAAGTCCATGAGTAGAACACTTAACCATTTAAATTTACAAAGTACTTAAGGTCTCTGCTGAATTAAGGCCATAATCAAATTATCAGCTTTGTTCTGAAATAGGAGCACTTGGAGCTGTTAGGGACATAGAGTGAGAGAAACTGTAATTACTAAAATGCTCACTTGCCCATCTGATGTAAAACTATATGCTCATGACTCTCAATCCCAAGCACAAGTACAGGCT
>NW_010274065.1:0-10314 GCF_000690775.1 Eurypyga helias
GGGGGGAGGACGGGGACGGGTGGCAGTGCTGGGGCAGGAACAAGAGGCAAAGGGCTGAAATTGGAGAGGGCAGCAGTTTAGGCTTCAACAGAATCATTTGCTGAGCCATGTCATACAGAAAAATTATTAACAACAACAAGAAACAGGACACGTGTACTAAGCTTGTACTAAGCTGTCCATGCCAGCTGTGCTGCTCCTCGGGCAGATGAAAGCCAACAGGCTTGTACTGGCCTACAAAGGCTGGACGTCTTTGGGGCTCTGTTTGGCACCATCTGAAAGACGTTGATCAGCTCATGTACTCATCTAAGCAGCTCATCTGTCCTTCCTCACTCGGACAGGCTTCAGCGGTTGCGGATGATGTAAGTCAATAAAATGCTCACAATCGACTCTTAACAAGATCTCTTGTTCTGCAAGAGTGTTCTTGATTACTCAAGAGATGGCGAGTGTTATACGAGCTGTTCTCGAAGACAGAACTATTAATTTTAACAAACTTGATGTAAGGAGGACAACCATCCACAGCCTCAGATGTGCCAACATCATAACCCCAAACCAAGGAGTAATGTGTCTGTGTGTGAAAGCAGTTTGCCTCCAGCGGAACAGAGCAAGGCCAGAGAGCTCTCTCCTCCCAGACATAACCGGTGGTTACCAACATATTAGTGGTTACCTAACAGAATTTAACTTGGAAGAACAACATTGCAACTTAACCAAAACTAAGCAGCACATCCACTTACCTATTTGCTTTTGGAAGCTAATGACAAATACACCCTGATGTGCTTCTCAACTAGAACTCCCTCTCCATTGTGTCTCCACTACTGCATCTCGGAGAGAACTGACACGGCAAATCTGACAAATTTGATTGAGGTGATCAGTCAGATCAAATCAGACCTTTTCTGCACTCAAACAGTTTTCTAACTGGACCAGAATTGCTCATGCTGCCCTGATAGCACCCAAAGTGGCAGGGAAAGGGAGGAAACATGCAACCAGGGTCAAGGGAACAGAGCAAAGCCTCTCCCTGTCAAGGTCAGCAAACTGTTAGAGCACACCACCCACTTGCCTTAGACTAGAACACCTATCTTCTGTACCATGTAAAACATATTGGCACTGCGTAGTCTTTTTTCCCTCACAAGACCTTGCACAATCAAAGCATTTAACATGGCAAATTACTTTGGCGCAAAGCGTGTTTCCTGCTACCTCTAGATCAACTACAGATCGCTCTGAAAAGATTTTGAGTGGCCAAGCAACAGCAGCAACAATTTCTAAATTGTCTATGTTAGCTGCCAGTGCAAGACAAGCACAGGAGACGTTTGTAACAAATGAAAAGCTGGTGTAGGTCAGTTCAATCCAGTTCTGCCTCACGCATCCCACTACAGCCGTGTGCAAGCACTGCGTGTATTCACATCAGTGGTCAGCTATGGCAGGCTTCCATTTCCTGTTATTAGGACAAGCCTAAGTCTTCAAGGCATGTTCTACTTACAAGTATTCTTAAATAATTTTGTTAAGAGTAGGCTGTCAAACTCCTAAAGAGACTCTTTAAAACACGTTATGTTATTGCCTGTTTCTGGGCCTTATCAAAATCGGACAAGTCACCAATAACTAAAAGAATTAATTCCCTAAACAATGTTGTTTCATACACAAGTCAGAACTAAACTTGGACAATTACAGAAGCTGAACCCTTCTACTGAGACATGCTAATCGATGCTAAATGAAAAGTATCAACAGGCAAGACTCAGGAAGGGATTTCATTTCAGTACAGGAAGAAGATTCCTCACAGCGAGAGTAGTCCGGTATAGGAATGCACTGAGCAGAGAGGTGCTAGAATCACCATTCTTGAAAACATTTTAAAAGTGATGTGGAAAAGACAATTTCAGCATTGGCCTTGTCTGAGCGAGAGGCTCCTAAACTATTCTACAAGTCAGTACAACTCTGAACTGGGCCTGTCATCTCAAAACAAGGACCATGCTACTGTTAAAGCTGATGCTATGGAGTTCGCTTGCCTTTTCAGTTCTAGTCTAATAACTCAGAAGGTGAAAACAATCACCACTGCATTCTAAAATTCTCTGTATTTCAATCAGCTACAATTTGGAAAAGAACACTACTATTGAGGGAACAATAATTTGTGAATTAAAATGCTTAAGGACTTAATCAGACTGAACTCTTCAGTTTGGTGTATAATCACTGATTGTTCTAATCAGCAGAAACACCACTGTTACAGTCTCCTTTAACTAGTTCACACATTCCTTCCCACTACTATTCCCTGTGTTTTTTCATTTGGAAGAGGCCTTCTCTGCCTGACAGTACAGTTGGAACCTTCCATTCTACCTCCTAGATATCATAATTTAAGAAGACAGAAATGAAAGCTCTTCACTAATTTAGTTAGACGACATTCCTGAGTGCTACACACTCTCCATGAACTTACCATTACATCTAAAATTTAAAAAAAAAAAACACAACATAAAAGGGCTGCTTTTTTCAAATTAGTTGTCTTCTATACCTAATAGGGGTCTACTTCTCTTGTAGCCCAACCTTTGTGCATTTGAAGTAGCACCCTTTTCAGACCTTTTACCTTCTGTCTTTACAGTGACTACAGCCTTACCTTGCACTTGGTGTACGTCGGATCAGGAGCTTGATCTCTACCCTGAAACATTACATGGTTGGTTGGGTTTTGGGGGGGGGGGGGTTGGTTGTTTGGTTTTACCCAGATTTCAATTTCACTTTTCTCATTTTTAAATAAGCTTAAACAGACTCAAGAACATGTCAATAAGCAAGTTAAGCTGTATATATGTTCACAATCAGCATCCACCTGCTTCCCCACAACTTAAAAGATGCGCCTCCTCAATTATTTCTCCCCAAGCACAATGCTTTTTGGACTTTGTTACTATCCCAGCAGCTCCTTAAGAGCTCCCGATTGATGCTTCAGAACATGCAAGATTACTGAGATATTAGAAGATAGTAGAAAGATCAAGATATTAGATCAAGATATTAGATCAAGATATTAGATCAAGATATTAGATCAAGATATTAGATCAAGATATTAGATCAAGATATTAGATCAAGATATTAGATCAAGATATTAGATCAAGATATTAGATCAAGATATTAGATCAAGATATTAGATCAAGATATTAGATCAAGATATTAGATCAAGATATTAGATCAAGATATTAGATCAAGATATTAGATCAAGATATTAGATCAAGATATTAGATCAAGATATTAGATCAAGATATTAGATCAAGATATTAGATCAAGATATTAGATCAAGATATTAGATCAAGATATTAGATCAAGATATTGGTTGGAACTAGATGATCTTTAAGGTCCCTTCCAACCCAAACCATTCTATGATTCTATGATTAGAAACTCCAACTCTTCACCAAGGAAAAGGAGGAAAGAAAGGGACAATTTCTTTAATATGTGGACAATATCTCCAATATCAAAGAGGAGGAAGTGTTCCTTCACTCCCTTTTCCTTCCTGGAAAAAAACATGAGGAATCTTAATTTATCTTCTTCCTGGCTTTACATTAGATTTAAAAAAAAGAAAAGGAACTGATTCACCACTTTCCATCAGTAGCAGGTGATCAGCCATCCCCAGGAAAGCAGAGCTCCATCACACATAACTGTTACATGGGAGGGCAAACGCCATCACTCCATACATCCTCCCCTTCCTCCTCCTTCCCCCAGCTTTACATGCTGAGCATGATGCCATATGGTATGGAATATCCCTTTGGTCAGCTGGGGTTGGCTGTCCTTGCTGTGTCCCCTCACAGCTTCATGTGTCCCCCCAGCCCACTCACTGGTGGGGCCGAATGAGAAGCAGAAAAGGCCTTGACTGTGTGTAAGCCCTGCTCAGCAATAAGCAAAACATCCCTCCATTATGGACAGTTTCCAGCACAAACCCAAAGCATAGCCCCATAGTAGCTACTAGGAAGAAAATTAACTCTGTCACAGCCAAAAGCAGCACAATTCCTTACCCTACCAGCCAGCACATTAAAATCCTTGCTACTCAGAGTTTACAAATAAACTCAGACTTTCTGGAAGTACTTCAGAAAATATGGCCAAAATTGTCTGTGGTTCTTAATATCCAAAATAATTTTAACCAATCTGCTTCAAAAATTTAATTAGTAATAAAAAAAAAAAAAGGCAAGAACTCACCTGCTCTTGACAAAAACCCCTAATCATTTTCAAGTTTGTGGCACTAACTATAGGTCGACTAAACAGGAAATACCTGAGTGAGATCTAACAACAGAACTGTTCTAGAAAACAAGCTGATTTCAGGTTTTCTACCAACCATAAAGAAGTAGAGCAACTTTTTTCCTAACGGTACACTGCCTTCGGGATTATTTTGACATCATCTCATTTTGTTCTAAATGAAGGACTCTCACATTTACTCATTGAGAAACAATGGTGTGGGAACTTCTGAGTTTCATCCTCTTCAGTAGAGAAAAATAAAGTTATGTCTCTCTATAACAAAATAAGATTTCAATACAAACAATTAGATTTCCAATACATTTCCTTAGACAAATGCAAGAGAAGAGCAAGAAAATAAAAAAATCCTGTAGTACAATTTGTTTTCAGACAGCCCTTAAAAAGATAAATCCTTAGTGGAGCATTCAGCCAGTTTGTATATGCAACCCTGCAACTTTCAAAGGTGTTTTTCCCTTCAAAGATTAGTTTTTCCTGTGTCCCTACAGCTTCAGGGTTTAGAGAAACCAAACCAGACATGAAATAATCACTAAATGCCACATAACGTGTAAGAGTAACCATTGCAAAGGCAAATTTTCTGAATTCCGTCTATTATTGCTTTCTTCCAGAACATTTTAACATTTGATACTTCTAGAAAAACACTGGTTTGGAAATAAAAATAGCAAATTCAAGTGCCCATTCACTTGGGTGGGGGGAGGGGGAAAGCAGGAACAGGGAGATCATAACCAAATATTTTATATGAAAGATGAAACCAGAGTTGGCACTAACCAACATCTTACTTCAGTTTGGGCAACATCAGCAAAACACTGTGCAGCAGGTAACGCAACTCGGGGGTTCTTACTTGGGTATCTGCATGTATAAATGCTTGTAGCTGTACTTGCATGTGTGAGTAAGACTGGATCAAGAACCAAATAAAAATATTTTAAAACTCTGAACAGCAGTATAGCAGTGACAAGAAGTTTTCAGCCCAGTTTTGATCATGCTTTTATTATATTATTCACCATTAAAATCATCCCACATCTCTTAAATAAGCCCAAGCCTCACTATTCCTCAGGAGAAAGTGAAGCTTTGTGCGTAAAACTTGAACTTCACCTTTGGGTTGTTCAAATGAGTACCTCCAAATTTCTCCCTCCACACGCATTCACAGACATCCAGAGGAGCTAGGTGACTCCCACACACATTCCACATAATCTTTGTTACCCAACACCTCCATCTCTTAAATTTTAACTTTTTGATATCCTGGATAAATCTGGCAGAAAAAGTAACTTGCTGGGAACACTTAAGGCATGTCTCCACAGGCAAAATAGTGTAGGGTGTGTGAATTTGAAATGCACTGACTCTTCCACCCAAACTTGTTTTGTGGACACACCTTTTTTTACTCTAAAAAACTCTGAAATAGCCACAGGTTCTTCAGCTCAATCCACACACACTCCACGCTGGGAAACACCCTGCCACACAGCAACTAAGTGATTCCATAGCTATTCCATACTTCTTGTTCTGCATAAGGAAAAAGCCTAAACTTTGAAAGACATTACATAGAAGATTCTGGCAAATTTTGGACCTGAGCTGGTACTTTCCAGATATCTGAAAAATTCCAGAATGGGCTTCAAATGACGAAAGCAACCGTAAGAGTTATTTACACAGCTAAAGTCTTCTAAATAACTGGGCCTAGCGTATGGCATCCTTATTCTATAACGCACATGGGGATTAACCCATCAGCACATTAGATTCAATGTAGCTTACAAAGGGTAAAAAACCAAATGAAACAGAGACACTGCTGTTCCAGAACCATGATTTAATGGAGAAAATTAATGAGAAACAGTTTATTTAAAAAAAAAAAAAACCCAAACCCAAGCCTAAACAAAAAACCCCCAACAACAAGCCAACCCAAGAAACCCCCACCCTCCAGTGAAGACATAAAATCAGCTCCCTTAGGCTGTGGAAGCGGATTACAAATAGTAATGCTTCGGGACCAATCATGTCTCCCAGTTTCAAAGCAGCAACGGATTGAACACCAGTAGTGGTTAAACTATTTGAAGAATAAAACAACGTATGTCAATCTCGTCTTCCAATAGTTTAACAGCGGATTTAACTGCACTAAACACATTATTAATAAATGCTCACTAGAAACACGGCGCAATCTTGTGGACACACAGCTGGAAGAAGTTAACAAAGGACAGATTTGATGCTGTCCCTGGTTATAATTGGACCATTAAAAAAAGAGATAACCCAATGCCTTTAATTCACATATCATGGTACAGTTCTGCAGGTAAATCCAGCACCTCTGACATGTCTGCCTGATTTCTGACAGAAGCAGCAAACTGGATTCCATCTCTAGAATTTTTTAATCCTACTGGTAAAAAATGAAACCACACAACTACACACCAAAAATATAAAGCTTGCCAGATCCACTCACGCTAAGAAACACAGAAAGGAAACCAGCTCACATTCAAAAAAATATTATATTTGAGTCATAAGGTTTGAGTTTCCTCACTTTGAAATACTTTGTTTCTTTAAATTACACCTGACGGCTTTGGGATTTGAACCGAACGTGCAGGCAGTGAAAGAGAGAACTCACGGCAGGAGAAACTGAACCAACCACGTAAAAGGCAAAGTGGGAAGACAACGAAAACTGACAAGGGAAACAGGCCTGGTTCTAAGTTAAAAAAGAATTTAAAAGCATAAAGAAATCATACCCTCCTGTAAAGGTTTATTTTCAGTTCACGTCTTAGAAAGCCCAGGACATGGACTGGAATTTCTACTACTTTGCCTGTACCATACATATATTAGAAGAAGAAAACCAATAACAAATGCTGAAATTCTGCTGCAATTGTGTGTTCAAGGAAATCTTTTTGTGCACACAGTAAGGCATCGGTTTTACCACATTTGTTAATGAAACCATATATATCCAAACCAGGAGCTTTGGAGGTACTACATCAGATTGCCAAGGAAATTACTCTACTGAGCTGACCCACTCACATCATCACATTGTTATCTCTATTCCCACCATTCACAACATGAACAGATTTCCAAACGGCCTTCTCAGTTTGGAAACACTGCTGATTTCACCATTACAAAGGAAGCACAGCATGTGCTAGGATTGCCCCGAGACAACAGCATTTCTCACCAACTGAGCAGAAGCACGATTACTTGTGAAAAATATTACGTGCAGCCTTCAACCAGGTAGCCAAAAGATTCCTAAACTAAGGGTGAGACCCACGTTAATCCCGGGGGATGGCTGTCTATCATTTCTGGACTCAGCAGAGCTGTGGACAGACATCCCCTTCTCCCCCAAGATTTTTTTTAAAAATGACAGCCAATTTCCAAGTCTGCGTTTAAATAATTAGTTAGTTAAGAATTCCTTTCTTTTTTACTGTTTTTTAAAAGAAACTTGGTTTGTCAATATTATAGGCAAATTACACTTTTTACCCTTCTTAAGAGTTGCCTCGACCCGAGTTTGCTAGAGTTACTTTATCTTTTTAATTCAGAATAGATATTCTGACCAACACTGAGGGTAGTTCTCTCACTCTTGCTGAGGATCCAGACCTCAAGTCCACATTCTGACACACTTTAGTGGAAATCTTGGGATGCAACTAGAAAAAACCTGTAACAACCAAACTACCTACTATCATTCATTACAGAAAGCAGCGTTGTCACTATGGTATTTTAGAAAACGTCAGTGTTTCTTGCAGGGAGCCCAGGAGGCTAACCTACTCTCTCCCCCAACACATTTCACCTGATCCGTGAATCGACAGAATTATCCCAAACTCTCATCCGTTTAAGGATTGACTCAGCCATTCTAGAACAATTGTACAAGTCACATACAGAGATGCTACATGTGTCGATGGATACATTTATAGGTACAGAGAGCATAGATGCTTTAATCACCATTTAAATCAGCGCTGCTCTCCACAGACCTCGCTGATAGTTTAACAGAAGCTGGAGGACAGTAGCGGGAGGTTTATTTTAATGTTTAAGCTGCTACCAACAAAAGTCTTGTTTCCTGACATATGTATTGTTTAAACACCTCAGATCCTTCTCCTCAAGTCAGCTAAGATTCATCTGTAAGTGTTAACTGTGGAATGGTAGAACTTAGAGCCAATGCTAAAGTTTCCCACGGCACCCTTGCTCAAAAAAGAAAGGAAACGTTTAGTCAATGTCTTCTGTCAGCATCGCAACCGTTCTTTAAAATAACGTGCATTGTTCAATCACACAAATACAAGACTGTGAGCTAAAATGGTTCAACTTCATAGCTGTGAACTTATTAAAACGTACGCGTGGTATATACAGCCAAAGAAGCCGAATCTTCTTGTGAATGGTGACAAAAACAGGTTTTTTGGGAGTAATCTCAAGGGGAATTTGAGAGCACTCCACGTTTATTCTGACACAGGCTGCTTCACAGTGGCGGCAGTTAGCTTGCACTCCCTCTCTATAACACAGTCGGTGCATTCAATAATGCATGACAAAACCCCCCTTCTCGCTCAACCAAAGCCTCACTGCAGGTAAGCAGAGGCGCAGGATTATATTTGCGTTTCCCCGTGAATGTTGCAACCTTACAGAAAAAACGCAAGCCTATTTAAATGCCTATCTTCGACAAAATCGCCATATTTCAGCTTGCTGGCGATTCTAGCAAGAGGGGAGAAAAATACAGCAAGGAAAAACACACCCAAAACTTGAGCTTGAATTTCAAGTCTCCGGCCTAAGTTTGCACACTACCGCTTCAGCTCATTTTAAACTGAGCAAAGACATTTTACGACCTTCTGACGACGTGGATTTTCAGCGTCTGTCACTTTTGAGGGTGAAAGTACATATTAAAAGAACCTCTGAGATTCCCTCCCCCACTCCCCAATTTTTTGTCCTAAATTAGAACCTTGAATTCTTTCAAAGTTCCAGACGAAAATAGCTGTTGGCATCTCACAGAACATTTTACTGTCACAGATTTCTCCACAGGTTGTTTAACTTTAATTGCTACTTTCATTCCTCGTGTAGACAGTGGATGGAAAAAGTATATATATATTTTTACTCTCCTTTTTTTTTTTTTCAGTAGAGCAAACTACACAAGAAGAAATGTGACATTTTTGACATAACAGTCTTAATGCCAGTACCTGATAAAGCACTAGCTCTCGAAGTTAAACACACTTAACACATTGCACAAAACTTTTGAGTCATATCTCCTAAAATAGTGGAAGCACGCTTTCTGACTCTGTATATCTGAACTATTCACATTTTAACAAACTAAAGTGAGAGTATTTGTAGTACACTATGTACAGTACTCACCCTTCTGAGGACACTTTATTGTTACCACAAATAAACCTTCCCTGGACTCTCAATTTGATATGGACAGTGGGGACAAAGAAAAAGCGACCTTTTAATTTTTATAAATCGCATGAAGAATCTGAATGTGCCAACCCCTAATGAAAAAATGAACCTATTGATAAGGAAATCCCGATTTAGAAGTGAAGGCTACAGTAAAAATGCTGGTAAAACTCTTCACTGGAAGCTGCATTAGTAAGAACCAAACTCACAGTAGCTGAAACTACAGTTGCTAGATTTAAACAAAGGCGAACCTACCCTGCAACAATTAAGCAGCCTTGCTCAGACTTTTACACGCTTCTTATTAGCAAGACCAAGAATCTGAATTAAAAAACAAACAAAAAACTTTTCCTCCAGCTCCAATAAAAGAAGGATAGCGCTTTGTAAGTTAGAAATAAGTCTCCTGAGTAACACACGAGTTTATGATCCCGTTCCTGCTGCATCTATGCACCGAGTGCTTTTGTTTTATCTGCCAACAGCGATTCCCGAATCACCGTGAGTTTCTCCCCGTGTCAAACACCGATGCCACACCAACACCGATTCCTTCATCTCTCCCCGGCTGGTGCCACAACGCGCCGACTCCTTCATCTTTCCCCAACGGCAGGCTCAGGGACAGCTCTGCCCGGTACCCTGCTTCCCACCACACCCGTGCCCGGCGACATCAGATCCCACCACCAGCACTGCCAGCTCCCTCTGAACTTCCTCGCAGCGCCCTGGAACATCGAGACCGCACGGTGCCCTTAACCATTAGGAAGTTCGCCGCAGACACCGCCGGGCTGATACACCCCCTCTCCCCCT
>NW_010274066.1:0-10507 GCF_000690775.1 Eurypyga helias
TCCTGGCTGAACCCAGCACAATTGCATTTATAGATTATTTGCATTTGGAACTGCGATGAGGAAGAAAAAAAGTTGGCAGATGAGATCTTAAACAGTTAACCTTTTTTTTTCTCCAGTTCAAGCTCTTAATATACCTGATAAAACACATTACCTCAGTTTTGAACATCAGATTAACGTAACAGCTAAGAATTTTTGAGGGACAGAATGTCATTTTATCAAATAGCAAAGAGAATAGTGCAAGAGACACGCAGCAAAACACAGAGCCAAGTCAGAGTCAAATTTGAGCTCGCATATATAAAATCCTAGTTCAAACAGTGAAGCACATTTACATACTGTACTTTTCACACAATGACACAGCAAATCACATAGGCCAGACTGAATAAACCAGATCTCAAGATTTACAGATTCTGGTTACATTCCTCATCATCATATACACCCTTTGCTATAAAGCAAAGCAAGATTGAGAACCTTATGAAGCTCAACAAGTATAAGGTCATGAACATGGGGAAACGTAATCCAGGAGTGCAGCACAGTTTGGGATCTACCCAGCAGCTTTGTGGAAGGGGACCTGGGGGTCCTGGTGGGCAACAAGCTCAAGATGAGTGAACAGTGTGCTGCTGCAGCAACGAAAGCCAGCAGGATGATGGGTTGCATCAAGAACGGCATCATCAGCAGGGATGAAGTCGTCGTTACCCCACTCTACTCAGCAGCTGTCAGGCTACACCTGGAAAACTGTATTCAGTTTTGGTCCCCACTATGCAAAAACGATGTGGACAGGCTGGAGGGGGTCCAGCGATGGGCCACAAAGTTGATCAAAGGACTGGGAAGGCTGCCATAAGAGGAAAGGCTGAGAGAACTGCATTTGTTCAGCCTTGACAAAAGAAGGCTTCAGGGAGACCTTATCAGCACATTCCAGTATTGAAAGGGTGGCTACAAAGAAGACTCCCTTTTTACAAGGAGTCACATGGAAAAGACATGGGGTAATGGGTACAAGTTACTCCTGTGGAGATTCCAATTAGACACAAGAGGAAAATTTTCACAATGTGAACAACCAGCCATTGGAGTAATGTCTCCAGGGAAGTGGTAGATTTCCCCAATTTTGGACACTTCTAAGACTCAGCTGGACAGGGTGCTGAGCCACCTTGCCTAGACTGTGCTTTTGCCATGAAAGGTTGGACCAGATGATCTTTGAGCTCCCTTTCCTACCAAATGATCTTTGAGGTCAACTTCCTCTGAGTTGCCCCTACAGAAGAGGTACGGGCTCTGGAACTCGAGGGCCAGGCAATTGAGGAAGTAGAGGAAGGTCCATCCATAGAGTTGCCTAGGGCAACCCAGTCAGCCCCACACATTAAAACTGCTTTGTTAAGCAAAGAAGGAGGGTAACAGTCACAGGCAATTCCCTTCTGAAAGGAATAGAGGGCCCAGTATGCTGACCAGACCCATCACACAGGTAAGTCTGCTGCCTCCCTGGGGCCTGGGTTAGAGACATTGCTAGGAAACTCCCTGGTCTGGTATGGCCCTCGGATTGTCACCCACTGCTGGTCATGCAGGTTGGCAGTGACCAGGTTGCTGAAAGAAATCCAAAAGCCATCAAAAGGGACTTCAGGGCACTGGGGCGATTGGTTGCAGGATCAGGAGCACAGGTAGCATTTTCCTCAATCCCTTCAGTGTCAGGGAAGGATACTGGAAGGAACAGGAAAGCAAACCTGGTCAACACATGGCTCAGAGGCTGGTGCCAACAGTGGAATTTGGGGGTTTTAGATCATGGGGAGGTTTATACGGCACTGGGCCTGCTGGCGACAGATGACATGCAGCTGTCTCAAAGGGGAAAAAGGATTCTTGCCCATGAATTGGCAGAGCTCATCAAGAGGGCTTTAAACCAGGTTTGAAAGGGGAAAGGGACAAAACCACAAGTGCCACCAACAGATGCCCAGAGCTTGGAGAAGAACCACAGGTCACGAGGCGAGCATCTAGCAAACAAAATAAGAGAATTCTAGAGCCTCCAGGTCAGCAAGCCAACTTCGTCAGGGGCTCACCGTGAAAGCCTCTATGTGAATGCACGAAGCATGGGTAATAAACAAGAGAGGCTAGAAGCACGAACACGCATGAGGGGCTATGACCTCACTGGCATCATGGAGACATGGTGGGATGGCTCCTATGACTGCAGTGTCAGAATGCAAGGATGCAGGCTCTTTAGAAAGGACAGGTAGGGGACATGTGGAGGGGGTGTTGCTCTCTGTGTTTATAGCACCTTCCAGTGCCTGAAGGGACCAACAAGAAAACTGCAGGGGAATTCTTTACAAGGGCCTGTAGTGACAGAACAAGGGCTAACAGGTTTAAATTGAAAGTGGGGAGGTTTAGATTGGACATCAGGAAGAAATTCTTCACAGAGAGGGTGGTGAGGCACTGGAACAGGTTGCCCAGAGAAGCTGTGGATGCCCCATCCCTGGATGTCTTCAAGGCCAGGCTGGATGAGGCTTGGAGCAACCTGGTCTAGTGGAAGGTGTCCCTGCCCATGGCAGGGGGGTTGGAACTAGATGGTCTGTAAGGTCCCTTCCAACCCAAACCATTCTATGATTCCAACCTAGTATTCTATGATTCTATGACTATGAGCTGCTACCTGGGCTTTGAACAAGGATGCAGCAAAAGAAAATCCACATTTTCAAAGAGTTGTTACAAAACTGGCTTGCTTTCACTGCACTTTTAGGGTTCCACTTAAATTGTGCTAAGCAGGATCTAAGTGCAAAAGTTAGCTCTTGAGGTCCAGTTTCAGATTGAGCAAAGTTTATCAAAATACCTTGACTGAATTTTTATAACCTCCTGGACTGCTTACCTGCTTGTAATGCTATGGTTCACATATTACACTGTGCCTTAATTACCCCTATTTTTAATGAGAAACCACTCTTAAAACACTTTTTAATTGTATTGCCACTTCAGAATCTTCAGCAAACTACATAGCAGTCACTCTACTATACATATCATGGTGCTGACTGATTACCATCCCTTTAATTAAAAAAAAAAAAAAACAACCCCATTTAATTCCTGCTTGGACCTAGACATCTGGAATGAAGTATATACGTGAGGAAGAACCATACAGCTGCAACTGCATAAGTATTTTTTCTTATTAATTCCCTGACAAGAGCATCTCCAGAATTTAAGATCAATTTCATAGAGAAGAAACAAAACTAAGATCACACAGGCTGACAGGCTTCTAGAATTTGAGTACCCTCATTTCAGGTAAGTGAGAGGTATTCCACAGCCAGCATACAGCCTCATCTTTGATAAAATTTTCCAGATTATTTCCTATGAACTTCTGGGGTGGAGCTGGTGTTTCCTTAAATTGGCATAATGATTATCACCAATTTTATCTCAGTGAGAATTTCTGGCATCCACTTCAAATAACAATCTAGCAGACAACACACATTCCAGCTTTCATTATGAGGATTAAACCAGGAACCTCTTTCTATTGACATATTCCTTCCAACAAGGATTATCTAAGCAATTGGCAAACTGATTGCAATTGATTGCAGTATGATGATGCATAGGCATTTAGATATCTACGTCCACAGAAAATGCTGCAGCAAATTTAAGCCTTCAGAAGTTTGATTTATAAATAAGCTTGAGAACGCCCCTTTAAAGGTGGTTATAAAACAGTACATTGGAATTCATAGAGCATATGGAATAGTTTTCTAGATTCAGTACATTAGGAGATTCTTTTTTTGTTAAAGCTCCAGCCAACCAGGCTGTCTTTCTACACAAGCTTGTAGTACTTGTGCAACTTCATTATCTAAATGAATATAGGTGGACACCTACCACTGATGCACTAAAAATCCACTCTTAGCTGTACGCAATCTGCTAAGCCAACATAAGTAAAAAGATAACCACAGAAGCCCATGTTCATCTGTACACACAACATCTGCATCCGATATTAATGGCACCAAGTTTAAATCGGCATAACCCAGGTAACCTTCAAGTCCCTCTTTTGGACTCCTATTTCTTGTGTAGAATGCTTTATATGGCAACAGATGATTAACGTACACCTCCCAACAGTCCTGTTAAAGCTATTTTGGTTACACACAAACACAGACAAGGAGTCTGTTCCTACCACTCCTCTTAGCCTTCATGCTCAAAGCCTTTGTTTCTTCACAATCTACTTTTTCTGTAACTATTAACTCCAACTAAAACATTTCTAAAGATGAAAATTGCAAATCAAGGCTGCATGAACACCTGAAATCTTGAAAAATACGTGCTTAAGCAAACAACAACAAAGTGGCCACACTAGTCCTGAAGACTTGAAAACAGCTGGACAGGATGTTGCATTTTCATGAAGTAACTTCAAACGACATGCAACTCATGGCAGAGAGACTGACTCTACTTAGCATAACAGACCATGGGTTCAGGAACGCAGGGCTAGACAGCAGTGACCCTGTAAGTTTTCAAGGGGCAAATCATTACATAAGCTGTGATTAAAACCACTTTCACATTCCTTGCTTCATTAGCTCTGACATCAGGTAACATTTAAATAGTGGTCTAGAGGTGTGAAAATAGCCTCCTCAACACTTCAAGTACCCTTAAAAACAAATGTTTTCATTTTGTTATCACATTCTTCTCTAGGACTTCGATAGCTCTCAACAAACAGTTTTGCATATTTTTAGTCTAATCGCCACATTTAAATGGCAGTATGCTGCCCAAGTCCAAGCAGTCTGCCAACAGCTGGCAATGGTACGAACAGTGAAGCACAGGGATGATGGTGCTGGAACGCAGACATCCTTCTAGCAGATTTGCTTGTTGAACATACGAGATTCCTGTCAGCCCCTTTCTTCAGCCTGTCAAGGTCCCTCTGAATGGCAGCACAACTGTCTGTTGTGTCATCCTCTCTTCCCAATTTTTTATCATTGCAGACTTGCTGATGGTGCACTCTGTCCCATCACACGTCATTAACGAAGATGTTGAACAACCCAGGCCCTACTACCAACCCCTAGGGAACACCACTAGGAATTAGCCTCCAGCTGGACTTTGTGCCACCGCTCACAACTCTTTGAGCCCAACATTTCAGCCAGTTTGCAACTCACCTCAGTGTCTACTTATCTAACCTGTACTTCATGAGCTAGATTGTCAGTGAGGGTGATAAGGGAGAATATGTCCAAAACACCATTAAATTCAAACAATATCAACTGATCTTCCCATGTCCACCACTGGTCATTTCATCACAAAAGGCACACACGTTGTTCAAGCATGATTTCCCCTTCGTAAAACCACGATGACTATTGCTGAACACCTTCTTACCCTCCATGTGTTTGGAAATGGCTTCACAGGAGAATTTGCTCCATCACCTTCCCAGGCAAGAAGTTGAGGCTGATCAGGCTGTAAATCCCCACTCTCTTGCCCTTCTTGGAGGCAAGAATGGCATTTGTTTTCTTCCAGTCCTCAGCGATCATCTATTATTGTCATCATCTTTCAAAGATAATGGAGAGTGGCTTTCCTACATCAGCTCCCTCAACACTCATACACACGTTCCATCAGGTCCCATGGACTTCCTTAAAGCACATTTGTTTAAATATTCCCTTACCTGGTCCTTCTCTATGGAGGCTAAGTCTTCATTGCTCCAGACTTTCCCACTAGTCTCTGAGGCCTAGGACTCCACAAGGCAAATCTTAGCAATAAAGACCAAGGCAAAAAAAGGCATTAAGTATCTCACCTTCCTCCATGTGTTCCCTAGTTTTCCTTTGGCTACTGATACACTTGCAGAAGCCCTCCTTCTTGCCCTTCATGTGCCTGAATACTTACCTGAAAACTGAGGTCCAAAGTCACTCTCAATCACGCCTTTTCTACATTCCGTTACTGTCATTCCTCACACACACACACAAGCAAGAGGGGCAGTTATAGAATCATAGAATGGTTTGGGTTGGAAGGGACCTTAAAGATCATCTAGTTCCACCCCCCTGTCATGGGCAGGGACACCTTCCACTAGACCAGGTTGCTCAAAGCCTCGTCCAGCCTGGCCTTGAACACTCCCAGGGATAGGGCATCCACAACATCTCTGGGCAACCTGTTCCAGTGCCTCACCACCCTCTCTGTGAAGAATTTCTTCCTGATATCTAATCTAAACCTCCCTGTTTTCAATTTGTACCCGTTACCCCTTGTCCTATCACTACAGGCTCTTGTAAAAAGTTAAGTTCAGAATCAAAAAAAAAAAAGTACAAAATAAGAGAAAAGGCACTTGTTGAAAATCTTATTGGGCATATTCTAACTTAACCATTCTAACACAACACAAACAAATCAAAGAAACCTTAACCAAGGGGTTAGAAGTAGCTCCAAATTGCCTCTCTACCTCGCTTAACCTTACGACACAAGTATCATGCTAATGATGGCTAAGTTTGCTCCTGCAGACAAAAATAGAGAGCCTGATTGACAGATGTGATATGCACTGGAATAAATGTGATTAGGTAGTGAGACAGCTGTCTCCTCAACAGTAGCACAACTTCCCTGTTTATGACTGCGATGAAAGTGAATTGTTACTTTCAGGAAACTAATGATGCATCCCCGTGGTTATGAATTCTGGTGTTTTAGAACACACAGCTCTTCATCTTATGTATCAATCCATACCTTACAGCCTGCCCTGCACTGCTAGGGCACGGCACTGTCATACACGTGTCAAGAGGTGAAGTGTTAGAACACACAATGTAAACAACTCACCAGGTCTGGAGAGTATGCATTAAAAGAGCTCTGACTACACAGCAAATGAGTGAGCTACTGATGTGCACATACTGAAGCCAGCTTTTATGTAACAGGAGGCTACATGTTGCACTCACATTTAAAGGGTACTAAGAGCAGTTCTGAGAATTAGTTATAAACCGTACTTGAAGGTGATAAGCTGATTTAAACAAAGTGTCACAAACAAACAGCAGCAGTGAAAGCTCTGGAGACTCACAGAATAGCTGATATTAACAGCTTGACATCTGCCAAGGCAGATGAAAATGAGATCATCTTTACACTTACAAAAAACAAAGTATTCCCAAACTTTAGCCTGTCTCACAATAATAAACTATTTCAAGCCTTATAAGTAGGACAAACAAAAACCCAATTTTGTAGAAATCCAGATATACTTTATTTGTCCATCAGAATTCTTGTCAACTACATTTAGTGGAGTTGTTTGAAGATGAAAAATATATTTGGATTTTCAGAAAGCATCTGACAGAGGCTGATAAGAAGTGTCATGTATCAGAAACTTATTCTCAGGATAACAAAAAGCAGCTATAGGACTCCACACCAGCATCTTCCCTCCCTCAAGCTCACAAGCGATCAGACTACACACTAGCGTGTAAATGGCTTTCACCAATTAATACAATTTGAATGGTCCTTTCCTACCACTCCTCTTCCACCCATACGTAGGGAATATGTTGTACCATGCTGCTGCTGGTCTTCCAGAGAACCCTCTCCAGCTGAAGGCATCCCAGCCACTCTGCAACTGACTGTGTGACATAAGACAACTGTTAAAGGCACAAGGAGCCTGAACAGTAGAAACAGCAACCCAAGAGAAAGACTTCCTTAACCAAGTGCCTACAAGTCAATGGCTCCCAATCTAATTTAACAGGCTTACCAAAAAAGCCTTTGAACAAAACTTTAATTAAGTCTACTCCAAAACAAGCATCCATTTTGGCTCAGTGCTCTAGGTAAAACTCCAGCGCATTTACAAGTATAATCATTTCAGCACAGTCCTCTCTCTTTCCAGCATAAGTACTGCTATTTTTGTTTGACCTCAAACCACACAAACTGAAACAGCCAGCATGCAGCCATTTCATCTACTTGTACTAATTTCCCAACCAGATCAACAGAAGTAGAATGGCAGATGAAATGTTGGGAGTGGTACCTTCAGAAACAAGTCGGTGAGGTTTTTTCATGTCTGCCTGAAGTGTGGTAGTGAATACAAAAATCTGCCTGAGCAAGTATTTTTCCTAGTGAAAATTCATCATACCTGTACAAACCAGTATTTTTTTTTTAACCCATCAAATTGAAAACTGCATGGAACAGGTACCAAAACAAATGAGTAAAGAAAAATACGGTTCTACAAAATTAGTATTTTTTAACTTAAATTGCACTCAAGTACTAGTTACCATTAACTTCCATGCATTCAAAAAGCAAAATTATACTACTTCTCAATACAAGAAGAGAAAAACCAGGTAGTAACATGAGACTAATGACATCTCAAGCCTCCCTAAAGGCCAGCACACCCAAAGCTGTGTCCATATCAACACAACTCCGAAATTAAAAAAAAGAAATCAAGAAATTAAAAATTGAATTAAGAAATACAATTAAGAAGAAAAAAAAAATTGAATTACCCTTAGTATAGGGAATGGCCTTCCTGCTACTTGTTTTTAATTACAGTATGCGCAAAACCTAAAATTGAACTCCAGAGCTGAAAATCCTAGCAATAGCTTCTTATCCTATCTTACAGATGTCACTAGATATATAAGGAGAGGAAGCATATCTTTAATAATGAGTTCCTCTCGAGGGCTAGAAATACCAGAGGTCAGTCTTCACTATAAAAGCCAACAAGCAGCTCATCACAGCTTTCCCGAGCTCTAACTGCGAGCACTAATGGTGAGCTCTGCTGGGCCAGATTTCTCAAAGGACTTGCTTAAAGACATTCTGTTTTCAGAAATGACCATGATAACACTACTAAATATTACAATTTAAGTCCCCAGCTAGTCACTGCCTGCATTAAATTGAACACTGTGACTTCTGTGCAGAACTTCCACTGAAGTCCAACCAGCAGTAGACATTCATAAAGAGGAAAAAACAAAACAAAAGGGTCTTAAGGTGCTGAATAATGGAATTTTCTGCTAGCTTTCCTGAAGCATATTGCTGGTTTCATAACAGTTTGAAATGTCATGATCGATACAAGCAGCACAGGAAAACTTAAAACAATCTCCCCCAAAATACTAGATTACAAATAAAACTAAGAAACTACAACCAATACACGTATTTCGTATTATGCTGGCTACCACTCAACAAGAAAAACAGGTTTGCCCACAGGGACAAAAGAAAAGTATTACTTGCCCAACCAATGTTTCCTTAACTCTCCTAAAATGAGAAAAGAAAAAAAGAAAAAAAAAGAAAAAACAACTAGTTTATTCTTGAGAAAAACCCAATTAAAGTTGTTCAAGTGGTCTACAGTTTCCCTTTCTGAATATGTGAAGGGCAGAAAATGGCAGCAGTGGTTGGCCCGTGTAGGCTGAGACAACAGATGAGATAGAAAAGCGGCAATAACACCGTATCACTACAGATTTGAACTTAACACAGCTGGAAGGCTTGTGTGATACTTGAATATCTGAAAACCTTTGACCTCACAAACAGTTTTGAGAATAACAAGAGTCATCAAGATGCACTTCACCAAAGTTGAATCCCATCTCCTTAAGCATCTCTGAACTTCCATGACAATCTCCTAGAAGCTATTAAGTATCTGCCATCACTTGAAAAGCTTTGTCTGCAATTATCCAGATGTCTGCCAGTATCAAATTATTAGCTATTCTCCTTTTTCAGAAGTTTTGGAACTCAGGATGATAGATATAATCCTAAAGGCATTACAGATGAGAATTTCCACTGACTAAGAGGACAGTGACAGCTGGAAACCTTGCTCCAAGGAGATATTCACAATCTATGGAAATATAGATTATTTTCTTTCCAGGTTTTTTCCAAAAAACGCAAAACAAAACCAACCACCTAGTTTATTCAGTTTGAAAATAATTGTTTGTAATATACAATGCTACTGCGTACACAAAGACCCAAAACCTGCAGGATACTGTTACAGAACATTTTTCTATCCTCCCTTAAGACCATAGAACCTTATAAAAACTTGAGTAACTGCAACATTCAGAAAAGAACAGGCAACCTCTCCACGTTCCATACAGAACATTTCCAGCTTTCTCCTAACAAGGATTAGATGTATTTTCTGTTTAGTATTGTATGAAATCTGAAGAGGAAATGTATTGGGTTTGTGGTGGGATTTTGGTAGCAGAGGAGGGGCTACAGGAGTGCCTCCTGTCAGAAGCTGCTAGAAGCTATTCCAGCTCCAAGTTGGGTCCAGTTCTGACCACGGTCGAGCCAGCACCTCTGAGACATATGTAGAAGGAGGGGAGAAACAACCTGCTGGGGAGCCTGAAGAAGGAGAGGGGATTGGGGTGTAAGACAGACCCAGGCAAACACCCAGGTCAGTGCAGAAAGGCAGAGAGGAGGAGGTGGGCCGGAGCAGAGGTTCCCCTGCAGCCCGCGGTGAGAGGGCAGGCTGTGCCCTGCAGCCATGGAGGGTCACGGGGAGCAGAGACCCCCCTGCAGCCCGGGGGGACCCACACAGGAGCAGGGGGATGCCCGAAGGAGTCTGAGACCCTATAGGAAGCCCAGGCTGGAACAGGCTGCTCCTGAAGGACGGCACCCCAGGGGAGGGACCCATGCGGAGCAGTTCGTGAAGAACTGTTGCACGTGGGAAGGACCCACGTTGGAGAAGTTT
>NW_010274066.1:10521-29486 GCF_000690775.1 Eurypyga helias
AGAAGGAACCCCCCGCTGGAGCAGGGACAGAGTGTGAGGATCCCTCCCCCTGAGAGGGAAGGAGCGGCAGAGACAACGCAGTGATGAACTGACCACAACCCCCGCTTCCCGTCCCTCTGCACCACTCACTAGAGGGGAGGAGGTAAAGAAATGGGGAGCAAAGCAGAGCCTGGGAAGAAGGGAGGGGTAGGGAGAAGGTTAAGATCTGGTTTTAGCTCTCATTGTCATACTCTGATTTGATTGGTAACTAATTAAATTATTTTTCTTCCCCAAATGAAGGCCGTGACCATAACTGGTGAGTGATCGCTACCTGTCCTTGTCTCGACCCACGAGGCTTTCCTTGTATTTTCCCCTCCCCATCCCACTGGAGAGAGGAGTGAGCCAAGTGGCTGCGTGGTGCTTAGTTGCTGGCTGGGCCTAAACCGTGACAGGACATAAAAAGGAAAATTAGTATTACTTTAATGCCCCATTTTTAGACCATCTTGGTTATAAAAACCTCACCCCCTATTCATTTCTCTGTTCTCTTCTCAAGGATACAATTCTTCCACCTTAGATGTTAAACACCATAGGGAAATATCTTTAAAGTAAAGTATTACTAGCTTTACAAAAGCACTTGCTTGCTTAAATATTAGTCCTAAACTACTTCAATATTCATTTAAAGGAGAACTTTACTTTTTACAGACTTTTTATTTAAATAAATAAAAAAGCAGCAAAGATGGATCAAGGTTTTTAATTCATCTGTGTCTATATATAAACAGAGGGAGAGGAGAAGAGTTACTATCTGTTTGTTTTGGAAACAACCACACATACAGCCTATTCCTAGGCTGTTCATAAAAGATCTCCTGTGCATGCAGCCTGCGGAACTACTTTTGAACCTTGCTAACAGGGTTTTGCATATGACAGGCTTAAAAGATTCCTCCAAAGTATCAGCTCATGGCACATAGCTATTTTCAGCTACATTACGTGGGGCATCCAATAGGTTTGACAAGGAAAATTTAAGTTCTTACCATACTAACAAACAAATTATAGGTTCTGCTGTTATTCTACAAACTCATCCAATGGAGACTAAGATTTATGAGTAAAACCACAGACTAAGTTCATATTTGCTAAAAATGGAGCATGACAGTAGCTTGCATCATACATTTCTTTTGTTGATATGGCAAGTGTTGGGGTTTTTTCTTATATTTAACTCACTGTCATCTCTCATAATAGCCTTCTCTCAATGGAGAAAAGATGATACACAAACACACATGGAGCAGGCACAATTAACTTACACAGTAGATGTTCCTCAGCTCTGCCAAGTATTAGTTACAGAAGTCTGGGCAGTTAACTTCCTACTGCCTGATTCTACAGTTTAGCTATGTTTGGTTCTATTTAAATAAGAAAACAGCTCCTTTTAATTTTGTGTATTTCTGTAGTCTGAATTTATGGTAACAATTTAGCTTTACGTCAAATCCAAACTCAAGTCACAGTTTCTGAGGTCTTTATGCATACCGCATTTCTCTCTTCAAAAAGCAGATGGAGAAAGACAAAAGCTCTTGAGTGGGAGGAAGCAACAGAGAAAGGGAGGAATGTACCAGCTTGCCAAAAATGTGCCACAGCCTCTGCAATACAATGTTAATAATTCTGCCTAATGCAAATGCAATAAAGGTCAGCATTTTATATCCACAGTCAATCCCTTTTCCTATTACTGGACAAAAACCACTACAGACTTTTTTTTTTTTTTTTTAGAGTGACTCATTTTACTATTCCTTTGAATTGAAGGATGCCATGTGAGGTTTCTAACAACATTTTTCATAAACTGCTTTCAGATGTATGGAATGAAATATTATTTTAAAGACTCTGGTTTGCTGTTTCTGGCTTTATTTCCAAAAGTTTGTAAAGCATTTTGCACTTAAAAAAAAAAAAAAGCAGTGCAGTACAATAGATTTTTCAACTTTCTGGGGAAAATGAGCATAATGCAATACTAAACTCCATCTTCCTGAGAGCCACTTTCACAGAAGTTCATCTAAACAACTTAAAATACACTAATTTGAAGTATATCCTATGCACTATGCGGAGTACATATAAACCAGTTCATAACTGGTAGAGAGGAACAGGTCTTGACTTGCACAATTCAGCCATAACCACACTGTAGAAATACTTGATTTTACATCCTGCTTTTGCTACTGTAAGTCCTATTACGTTCAGAAAACAACATACTTCTGGAAGGAACACTCCACAGATTCTAATGTTTGCTTCACATGTTGGTAGCCTTTGCCACAGCCATACTAGCTATTCAACACATAAAAGTGCTTCTAACCTCATTTGTAATGCATCATTTCTTACATTACCCATTTGAGAATGAATCAGATCATATAGTAAGACAGGCAAAAATTTCTTTTCTCCCTACTCAGAAGTTCTCAGACCTCCATAATACAAGTATTTTAAAAAAGAATGAAGTATAATCCCATTGTTTCCCTCAAGTTCTGATCTTATGTCACTAGAATTGTCATAATTGCAAACTAACCATGATTGCACAGAGTTAAATAAAGGCACAAGAACCTCAAAATTTAGCTGCAAAATCTTAAATTCAGTGACTTAAATATTTACCTTTGTGATCAATTAATGAGATTAACAGGTAAATAGGAGTCCCTCAGGAAACAAAAGAAGGTGCTTCTATTTGTGTCCAGCAGAGATTAGCATTAGGCTTAATACTGTCTGTATTGTACTTATGCCTGGGAAGAAGAATATTTAACAGTAAAATCTGCCAATATCAGAAAGGGACAAATTCAGAGGTAACAGCAAGGCCTGGCTGTGGTGACAGATTCCTTCTCACAGTGAATTTATTTCAATACAGATTATGACAAGTCAAACATAGTACCATGTATACACAAAAGGAATATAGACTAAATTTCCATCATAGGGAAATTGGACTCCAGTTATGCCAATAAGAACATGAGGGCTAGGTGAATACTTGATGCTGCAAGTGACAGAAGAAATGACATCAGAAGACATAGCTGGGGAGGCGCCATCGGCAGTCCACTCTCCTTGTCTCCTTCACATTTATCACTGAAGTACTGCCTATAGTTCAGGTGCCCACATTTTAAGAGAAGCTTTATAATATCAGGTTCCCATCCCACCACCACACACACACGAAAACAGAGTTCTTAGGTTAATTGACATCAGAAATATGTAACAAAATTAAGCAACAGCTAGATCACAATCTGAATGACAAAGACTTCAAACTTCTTTTCATCTTTTGCTTTTTTCCTGCTAGATCAAGTAGCTGGCATTTGATATCAGACTAATATTTGTAGCTTACTTAGCCACTGGAATAATTTACCAAGGCACATGAGGAGAATCCAACATCTGAAGTTTAACATAGTTTAGCATAAGCTACAGTTCAAACAAAACATGGCTTTGCTGCTTTAGGCCTACTTTGTGTAAGCAGGCCTGAATGGTCTACCAAATGGCACTGTATTACAACTAATTTTTAACTACAAAATAAGCTGACGTAGTAGAAGATTTGCAATTAGGCTACATTGGTTTAGTTCAAAATGGTGCCCCTAGGAAAGAAAACAAACTGAGGAAAACAGACACTCAACATAAGCATTATCTAAACACCGAGAAGTTAAATGTGGAGACAAAAGTGGATGTCTGCACGCCAGAGGCGAGGTATGTTGCATTTTAAAGCTGCCATCTTTCTCCCTTAAAAAAATTAAGGAGCTGCTGGGGTGGTGAGGGCAAGGGGAGACCCAGACCGAGAGACCAGATGCCCAGTCCCTAAAGCCACGGGGCTGAATGAGTTCACCATTCAGTGTCTTAAGCCTTTATATAAGCTAACACCTACTGCTTACTTCAATTCTTACCTCTCAGCACTAAGCCACAAAATTTCAGTACTACTGGCCAGATTCATTAATGACACCTGCCCAAACACGCTCAGACCTCCTGAATAAGCCCATGAACATGATAGGGTATCAGAGTCCTCAGCCCAGGCAAACAGGGAACTCTGTACCTTATTATCTTCATAAGGAATTTCATAAAGGAGGACACGTGGGGTGTGCACAGCGCAGGCAAAGTGTAAATGAGCAGCTAGTTCAATACCTGTACCCTAACCTCTACCACAAACTTCAAGGAAGGGGGTCATAAAATTTTGACAGAACAGTATTCCAGATCCTACAAAACTTTCATTGAACAGAGCTTTGTCTGTGGCTCAAACCCTGGACTAAGACACACTTCACAAAGTCTAAGCATTTGTCTTTGTTGTTGTTCTGCTGGGTCTGCTTGTGGGTTGCTTTTTTGTTTTGGTGGCTTGAGTAACTAAAACTTTAAAAAAAAAATCAGATTATACTAGGAATAGATCAATTTAATTGGAGATGTGCTAAAATACATATTCTACACCACTGAGCCTTATAGAGCTACGGGAATGAATGCTATGCTCAGTTGTTAAAGAAGTATTAATTAATCCTTTTAACTCTATCAGGATGAAGAGGAGATACCACAAGGCAAAATTTGGGCTACATTTTACTCCAGAGAGGAAAAAAAAGTTACAGCTGCTGTGTTATCCAAGAGTGGACAACTGTAAACTTGGGACCCACTTTTGCAGACTGAATCAATACACACACAGAGACTCTCATTATCCAGGATAAAAGCAGTCTGAACTATGGTGCTCTCTTCTGAGCAGCCCCTCTCACTTCCCCTCACCCCTGGAAAGGAAAAAAAAGCCAAAGCAGACTGGGAAGCCCAGTGAAAAGGCAGAGCCAGAGCAGCCCTGGAAAAGGCAGCATCTCCGAGACAGACCCAGCACTGTACGGCAGCTACAGAGGCCCAGAGCAGCACTGCCGCAGATGTCTGCTCTGTACACCACCAGCCATCGGTGGAAATTGTAATTCTGCATGGAGCTTGAGAGCAGCAGCTGTACCGCTTCCTCCGTCCAGCTGGGACCGCATCACTGCTGGTCTGGGTGCATAGTAACAAGCACTAGCCAATAGACCCTGCAGGATCCCAGTTGATTTTGCATCTATTACTCCACAATCCACAGAAAATCCCAAAACAAAAGCAAGTATTGACTATACTTGGGCATTACAAAGGGTCAGAAACAAAACAAAAACAGTCTTAGAGGCTGGATTTGGACTCTAAACTAACAACAGGCTATCTTCGACATAACCAGCAGGCTTCAAAGCATGGCCATTGCTAATAGCTCAGCATATCAGGACTGAGCCAACAGCAACCTATAGCTGATCTTTTCAGAAAGTACAGAGAACCTTCAACCTGCAAATTCAGGCTTTTACAAAATCTGCACCAACATCATCCCTGGTAGGGTAAAAAAAAACAAAACAAAAAACACCACCTCCTTGTTTTTCACAATTTTCCATTGTTGACAAAATCTGTTCCACTTGGAACCTCATGGTTAACTGTAATTAAGACATTGTAACACAATGCGTTGAGAAGAAGTAAACTGCAATTTTGCCAACACTAGGAATTGCTTCAGTAGGCCTATATAAACTACTGCAAGTCAAAGCTAAATTAAGTCTGTCTTCACTTGCCTAGTTTATGACGCCACCAACACCAATAGATTTTCCCAGTACTGGTAGTTTTTCTACTAGGTACATTTCACGTACTAAATTTTAAACACCTTACACTGGTTACGATAAACTGCATTTCACAATTTCTCTTGGACTTTGGCAACATTCTGCCCCACTTATTAGAGCAAACCCTTGAAAGACTTGAGCCAGTATACTGAGTTTCAAAGTAACTGATGTCTGCCTTCATTAAGATAATTAAGGAAAAAAAGTAAAAGATTGCTTTAATATGGGTTTAAGCTAACACTTGCATGTAACTGGAACTTGGTCCTTTTTATTGCATTAATAACAATTACCAGACCTTATCTTAGTCCTGCTTCGTCTGAATATATATTTTCAAGAATGCCAAGCTTAAAGGGAAGAAAACTATGAGAAACTCAGCCTTTTCTGTTCTTGACACCTAAACTGTCTTCAAGTTTGAGAGCATAACAGAAGAGATAATGAATAAATACAACCAGTTTTGCACCTCACAGGTGAAGGTATGTCTCAGCTACCTTTACAGATTATCTTTCTGTGAACAATCTGCCTCCACAACCAGTTACTCCAAAAGCAAGGAAATCCTCCACCACAAGACTGCATGTTTTAGACTCAAATTCTGCTGATAAATTTACCTTTTGCAGAACTTTTTTGCCAACAGTGCTAGATATAAGGATATCAAATATCAAACTGCTTCAGGATCAGCACATTACCCAATTTCCAGACATATGTATTATTTTGACTATTGCCATTACTTATATTTTAGGTTCTATTCTGTGACTGAAAGCTGTACTAAGAATAGTACAGAGAACTAATACAAAGCTTATCTAGACATGGAGACTTCATGTTTGTTTGGAACAGCATTAAGACAAATAATGACCTTTAAGATGTTATCCAAAAAGCAAGCCCTTTTCTTAAAAGTTGATGTTACCAGTTAATAGGCTAACTTTCTCAGTGCTGCTAATACTCTCTTTCTTGGCAGTATCAGCTTGCATTCAATCTCTTATAGTCACAACTGAAAAAATATCACTTACCCTTTGAGCATTTTTGATTGGCGCTTGTGGTTAACACTGACATAGTCCCAGTAGAACTGAGGCTCCAGAGAGGCCATTTTTCTACCTCTACTGCTACCAACTGACCCAAGATTCTCTTAGCAACCAGGGTGAAACTGCCTTTGGAGGAAGGACTCCTACAGACAAGGTTTGATATTTTAAGTCCTGTTACTCAAAAAACATTACCCATTTTCAGTCATTGGTATTTTCCAGCTTAAATGCAGGGTAAGAATTATGTTGTCTGCTTCAGTGGGTGTATCTTCACTCTCAAAGACAGTCACAGAGGATTTCTGGGTGTTTATGTATTTTAACACAAACTGTAATTGTTAGATTCATCTACTGAATTTCTGTGCCTGAAAATCTTCAGTTGGCATGACTGAACTAACTGCAAAATGAACTACAGACTTGTGACTTACTGTGAGATCCTTCCCTCAGTTTCATCACCAGAATTGATTTTAAAAGAATCATGGTAGACCTTGTGGCTCCAGCATCCATAAAGAAAAAAACCACACCAGCTTTGCAAGTCACCTCTATTTAAATAGATACTCCTCGCTGTATACTTACAACCTCTAATTACTTAATTTTTTGGGGTTTGTTTCCCCACCCCCCCATCCCCTGAAGTGTCTTTTGAACACACCCTTTTATCTTCAGGAATTAATGTATTTTTTAACCCCTGAAAATGAAAAAAAGATCAACCTTAGAGTAAGACTGTGGGAGGAAGAAAAAGCTTGTCTTACACCTGCCTCCTCCAGGATCACTGCTTATGTTAAGCTAGCGTGGGACCCAAGAGCCACTAGACAGAACATACCTTGAATAGCGAGAGTTTTAAAGCAACACATTCCTCTGCTCGTGTTGCTAGTACTTCTTTGGTGCGGACACCATTATCTATGTGCTAATAAAACAAACCACTTCCCTGGAAAATAACCATGCACTGAGTCCTCCCGTGCTTTTGCAGGAAGATTTTCACTTGTACCATCTAGCCAGAGGCCTCTCTAGCCTGTAGGTTAGCAATTGCCCTGAAACCAGCACCTGATCTTTGACCTACAGCAGCAAGTCCTCCTGAAAGCATCTGTGGGATTGAGAGGAAAGGTGCTGATGTAAAGGGGCAAGGGCTGGAAACCATATCCAGGTAGAAGCTTCCTCTTACGCTTTGCCTGTTCTGAGCAAGCATTGCTCACTAAGAAAGAAGCTGGAAATGTTTCATCTACTCAGTATGAAAATGTGCCTTTCCAGTTGTCTAGAAGTTTTAAGATTTTAAGCTTTCCCACTTGAAGAATTAATGGGAAACAGGGTTTGACAAGAAGAAAATTAATTTTATTCATGATCAAGTTGTATGAAACGAGAAGAGAAAAATACTTTTGATATCGACTTTAAAAAGGTGGACTTCATCCAGGCTATTTCAGAATCAAACAAGAAATTGCTCTCCAAAAGCCTCACACAATATTTCTGTTAATATGCAGTCTCATTTTGAAGGCTCTCAGCATTTTTCCTCATTCAGTTTCTATTAAACGCTTCACTTCAAAATGAACCTGCTCACATTCATAGCAAAGAGAACATTCTAAGAAGTTACATCGGAACAGTTCCAAAGACAGAATCGGAAATACCTGCTGTCAGAGCTAAGCAAGTTGGATAAACCTAGCTGGAGTGAAGGCGACTCACCCAAGGCAATTCATTCTTACTATAATTTAAGAAAATTAAATGAGTTACATAAATAATCATTTCAGGAGGGAGGACGTCAGCAAATAACCTGGATTATCAATCACTTTCTTTACCCTAACACCTCCTTTGTGTTAAAACAATGCTCAAAGGCATCCATTATTTACAGTTTTCCTCAGGCTCAGGCTTCTCTGCAGCCACCTCCTTAAGGTGTATCTGTAGGACTATCTCCATGCCTAAGCCCAAGTTTCACACTTCACTTGGAGGCAGCCCACTCTGACATCTATCAAGCAGGACCCCTGTGCCCATGTACAACTTATTTCACAAAGGTGAAGGCATCAAGGAATTACAAATAAATAAAATCAGTTTCACAATTTTTTTTTCCTGAATTTAAAGAGTTTTACCTCAATCTCCATCAAGCTTGGAATAGATAAAGCCTCTGACTTGAAAAAAATCTGAGTGCCTGTCTATACATAGAGATTTAGAAATTACTAGAACAACTGGTAAAGCTTTTCTAGAAACACCAGAACACCCACTTTTGAAGACACCATCGTACAAATAACCCCTTATTACTTTAGGTATAAAAATAAGATTTATCCAACACACACATACAGCTCATTGGATCACTTATACGACATTAGCACACAGGAAATCTGACAACTCCTTTTGGCAAAAAGAGCCAAATCACAGCTGTGCCACAGCAAATAAGCTGTCCATTTGGTGTCACGCACCAGAACGAAGCAGGTATGGAGAACAGTACATACTCTCATTTCTCAAAAGACCATTCCTACTAGACCTCAAGCTCACATAACATCCTATCAGTGAATCATTAATACTAACGAATTTAAGTACTTTTAAAGCAGAGTGTTTAAATGGCAAAAGCACCTGGACTTTAACGGCCCACACAGTTCCTCATTCACAATAAAACAACTTAGAACAGTTATGTTGGGAAGTTTTGGGCAAAACCAGCCTTTTTTTAATAAAATCAAAGCATACGTAATCCCATTAAGACTTTTCTAGTACAGCTGTCCTTACCACAGAACCGAACAAATTGGGAAACCGCACATTTCAAACTCTGCTGTTTACTGCCTATTTAAAGTCAGGCTTGCACACAGCAATGCTCAACCACCACTTTTTGAAGAAAAAAAAAGAGACTGCAAACTAACAGAGCCAGAAAATTCCACAGAAATGTTAAGGATAAAGTACTGAGGTATAGCTGAATAAACACAGCAGGCATCTTTACCAGGAAAAGAGATCAAAGTGTACTTAATATTCAGTTTCTTCTCCTAAGTTACATGTAACATGCAAGTTCACTTCAAAATAACTTTTAAAAACAGTGATTACTTGGCATTTAGCATCACAGCGTATTACAGAAAAGTTGGCTGCAGCAGACTGAAATTAAACACTTCCTCCTATCCAAATAAATTTTACTGAGTCTATAATCAGACAGCATTTCTCTCATGGCTAAAATTCTTTAGCTCTGCCATAAATACAAGTTGTTTACCTCACTAATAAATGGTCCTTGTGATGAATTTTCAAATTTAATTGAGCTCAGCTATTACTTTAGGTTTCCTTGCACTGGCTGTTTTAATTTTTTTCACCCCCAGAAATTCCATAGTCTTGGCAGACCTTGCCTGGGGACTGACAGCCGGATACTCTGCTACAGTATTACCAGTCCAGGTGTGCGTACGGCATATTGCTACACCCTGTTGCTAGAAAGGAAAGTGGTAGTTAACATTAAAATACACTGACCTGATCTTTCAGTATCACAGAAAGACAGTGACAATGCCACAGCTATAGCCTGTGACAGGTTAGATACAGTGAATCCATGGTTCCACATCTCTAACAAATGAAATACATACTTTTATGGATAGTACCCAACAGTTCGGGCAAGTGCCTGTACCTGCACGTGCTGGTGCCTCGGGGTTTCAAGCAGAGAAATCCAAACTCTGCTATGTTTGATATGTTTCTGAAAGCAAGAGCTGATTAAGCGAAGACACTTCATAAACTAGCATATAAATGCTTATTTCCACTACAGCATCTGACTCAAAAATCGATGCTCACTGTGCTCTCCATATTGTAATAAGGAGAATACAGCTCCTGAAATAAATAAGGTTTCCTAGGCAGAGGAGAGGTTCCTCTTCCTTCCCCCGAGGGGCAGAGAGAAGGGCAGTCATCTATGGGGCAAGATGAAAACAGACATTAAGGACCCACAAACAATAACCTCCTTCCTTTCTCAGCTTAAAGTTTGCCATCACTCAAGCTTTTGGATAAATGCAGTTCTCTAACACACCCGTTCCCGTGCTATCCCAGCTCTTGGTCCCTCTAGTCATGGCTACACAGCTCAGGCACCCATCAGATCTCCTCAGAGATGATACTTCCTCACCACTACCCACCTAACACCAACCTACCTGCCGTGGGACCAAGTAGCCCTTCTTTAAAACAAAAAACCCCACAACACACACCAAGTAAGAGTGTTACATCCATACACTAAATTGAAAAGGAAAAAAAAAAAAGCCCCACAGCCCTGCAGTCAGCTACCACAGCTTCCACCATCTTCTCCTCCTCCGGAAGGGGGCCCTAACAGCTGGGCTTGGAGGCCATGCTTGCCCTTGGCCCACCTCTAATCCAGTGCATCTTCTATTACTGTTTTTGGAATGAGGAACATCTTCAAAGTGATGACACAAAACACTTCCCCGCCCCACATTGAAACACTGTACTCTTTCAAGGGCAACTTCTTTGTTGTTTACTAGTTTGTGCAACATCTCTCCCTCCCCCTCAACCACAAAAACAACCTTTTTGCTCTCTTACATTCCCAAAAATCATCAACATGCCACTTCACACGGAAATCTGACCCAGGTTTAATCAGCTGCAACTGATCTTCTTGATTCCCTGCACAGGAGCACCTGCACTGGTGTAAACTACAACCCCTCCACATTTAAACCAGGCTGGAGGAGACAGCTGTACCAACCCAACCACCCACTGCTCCCCCCAGTTCCCCTTCCCCCTTACACCAGCATTTGCCAGACCACTTGGAGACAACTGAGCTCATCACAGCAGCAGAAAATACTCACTTTTTGCTGGTTGCAGTGAACGGTTGGGGTTTACAAAGGAGTCAAACACAAAAGACGCAGCAGAAGCACACAATGGGCAATGAGACCACTTCTTCCAGTGGCAGCACAGTCAGGTTAGGAATTCATGAGATATCCACGGCCACACTTAGACATCTTCAGTAGTGTTATTGCCAGGGTCAAAAATACTTGTTAGTGAATAAGACTTGCTTGGGAAATAGATTTTTGAGCTTACAGCTCACACCCTGGGCTGTTCTCTGAATGTTATAACACTGCCTAGAGGCACATCTGCCACCTCCTTCAGTGTTATTTTAGAAGGAATGACCCATACCACTGAAATGTTATAAACTTCAAAAGAGGCTTACAACTATAAATCCTAAGGGTTATAAGCACCTTGCAGTTTAAGGTGTTGCACCTTAACCCTAGAAAGTAAGAGGACTCGAGTCGCGTCTCCATTTTATTTGCTGCCCTGAGCAGTAAATACCTTTTCTTTTCAATGAGGTTCTTGCATTCCTAACTTTCCACCGTGCACCACACAGGAGAACCAAAACATGATTCACAGCCCTGAGTCTGGCACGCCAAGAATCTAAAAGTTAATGTTGCAAAATTTATGTCCTCTGGATTTAACCCCAAATAACCTATTAGCAATTAGATCAGTAGTACAAAATAAAAATTAAGCTGTACCTCACAAGTTTGTCTTTCACTAAAAGAACCCGCACTTTTCCCCTTGAAGTTTCTATAGGAGAAGGGTAAGGAAAACGGGGGAGGAGGGAAAAGACCGCAGCCGTCAACAAGCTTCCTCTTCAACAAACCTGTGCTGCACCATGAAGCGTTTTAGTTTGGAAAAAAAAAATATCAATTATTTTCTTCAACATCCTTTACTTTCCATGTACAAGTACTCTATTTTGAGTGAGTCCTACGCATTGGATTTATTTCACTGACTGAACACGGAATGATACATGCTGCTGCTGCCTGCTTCTCCCCCTCCCTGTTAACCTGAATTTCTAATATTCGGATGTTCTATTAGGCATAGTTCAAGTTCTGCTACCTGCTTAAAGACCACTACACAATGACATATACTTAATACAAACCAAAGGAGAATTTCAAGCACGTTTAAACTATTCTGATCATCTTTCAAATAAACCACGGTATTTCTATTCCCAGAAAGATGAGTCATAAAAACCTTAAATGGATGAGAAGAACTTCCCTTATTTTGCTCAGGACAAGACTGAGAGTAACAAAATATGTTATGGTCTAAACAGTAACCACCTCACACATCTTCCATGCATCTGAACTTAAATGATCCCAGCGCTATTAGGAAATCAGAACTCCTAGAAAATAATATACATTAATGACAGTTCTCCTGGTTAAGTCCTTTACAAACATTATTAGGACTAAAGACTTGAGGGGACATAAACTCCTATATTGACAAAAAAATAAGAACAATTTATAAACTGCAGGAAAAGAAAGAATTAGCATTAAAACCCAAGAACTTCTATAACCCAGTTCCAAACTTAAAACAGCAGATAATGAAGTCCCCAAAGTAAACACAGAATTATGCAATATCTAATTTAATACAGTAATGTGGCTTGCTTTAGCACCAATGCATAAGACATTGATGTCAATATACTTCATACTAGAAATATGAGAACATTTTTAGCATTTTTTTCATGGACTTTGTTGAAGCTGAACAAGTACTTGTTAATGACACCTAACACGGTGCATTGGCCTTGCGTGGCAAGGTTTTGGTAGTGAGGGGGGTAAAGTGTGGCATCTGTAAAAACCTGCTAGAAGCCTCCCTACATCTGATAAATCCAATGCCAGTCATCTCCAGGACAAACCAGCCATAGCACCTCTGGGAGAACATGTTTAAGAGGGGGGAAAAAACCCCACCCACACAAACCACAGAAGAAGAGATTTTGCAGACAGAGAGATAACAAGATGTGAGAGAAAAAACCCTACAGACAGAGGGGAGGAGGTGCTCCAGGTACCAGAGTAGATTCCCCTACTGCCCATGGTGAGGCAGGCTGTGCCCCTGTAGCCATGGAGGGTCACGGGGGAGCAGAGACCTATCTGCAGCCCAGGGAGGGCCCCACACCAGAGCACGGGGATGCCTGAAGGAGGCTGTGACCCCCTGGGAAGCCCATGCTGGAACAGGCTCCTGGCTTGACCGGTGGCCCCATGGACAGAGGAGCGCAGGCTGGAGCAGGTTTGCTGACAGGCCTTGTGACCCCGGGGGGACCCAAGCTGGAGCAAGCTGCTCCGGAAGGAAGGCACCCCGTGGGAGTGATCCACGCTCAAACAGTTTGTGAGGAACTGCAGCCCGTGGGAAGGGCTCATGTCAGAGCTTGTGGAGCATTGTTTCCCATGGAAGGGTCCCCAACAATGGAGCAGGGACAGTATGCGGATCCCTCTCCCTGAGGAGGAAAAAGCAGCAGAGACAACCCCCAATCCCCATTGCCCATCACCCTGCACTGCTGGAGTGGAGGAGGCAAAGAAATTGGGAGTGAAGGTGAGCTCGGGAAGAAGAGAGGGATGGGGGAGGGGTGTTGTTTTAAGATTTGGGTTTAGGGGTTTTTTTACTCTGATTTTGATTGATAAATTAAACTAATTTTTTTTCCCCAAGCTAAGTCTGTTTTGTCTCTGACTGTAATTGCTGCATGATCTCTCCCTGTCCTTATCTCAAGCCACAAGTCTTTCATCATATCTTCTCTCCCCTGGCCACCTGAGGAGGGCAGTGACAGAGCAGCTGGGTGGGCACTTGGCCTCCAGTCAGGGTCAACCCACCACACATGGTGATTACTATTTGTTCATTTTCAAAGGAGGAACATACCTAATGTAGGACTTCAGAAAAAAAACTAGACAAGGATGAGCACACTTGCTACTCCCCCAAACTAGTATTTGACTTCATTATGATGTGTCTAATAGAACTAAAAGCTAAAAATTACTAGGATTCAACAAACCGCTTTGCTTACATCTTAAGAACCATTAAGTCCTGAGTGAAAGGGGTGTTCACAGATTCATGTAAATAGTTGTTGAGAGAAGCAATTCCCAGCATATTTCGTCCTGGCACCGTTCCCCACTTTCTGAAAACAGAACTTCCCAAGAGCTAGGCCTGCAGCTTTAAGCCAAGTATTGTTTAGAGCCCTGCCAGTCACATGTGTTTTATAAATGACACACCAAAGAACATGCACTGCAAAAACCCAAATTTACTCTATGAACTGCTGGTGCTATCCACAAATGCCACAAAGTATATCTGAAAGCAAGTCCCGGAAGATAAAATTAACTCTTAACTTTAATTTCAAGATACTACAGCTATAGCCATTTTACATCTACCATAAACCTCAGGATTTGGGGCTGATATGAAGGAAGACTGACAGATGCCAGTCCCTTTCCACCGAAGAAACTGGGACAGCCATTCACAGTAGATTGATCTAGTATTGCTGCACAGAGCTAGACCAGCTGTAATGCCATCACAAATAGAGGAGTTAACAAATCATTAGCTGTTTCATAAAGGCAAACATAGTTGCAATTACTCAATTTTTACATGTGATATGTCTCACAGCAGAAAGATGCACATTGGAAAGTTGAAAGACTTGTATTTGAAAGCAGAAAGAAAGCTTATGGAGAATTTACCTAGACCAAACAGTGAAGCAGTAAACTGAATAATAATCAACCATTTACGTAAATGCCGCATTAAGAAGACTGGAATAAGCACGTTTGTACGTTTTTAGCTGTAACTGGAGGCAGAGACAATGTGTGAAAGGGAACAAAAAACCCCACCCCATAGCCTAGCTATGTAAAAGAAATCAAGTTTTCCATTATTTGTAAAAAATCGGAAGGAAGACTTTGGGACTTTTTTTTTTTTTGCCTAAGGTGACATTATCATTAGGAAGATACAGTTTATCTTCACAATCAACTCATTAATCATTTTAGCATTTGCCTACACCAACTGGTTCCATTTTCCAGTTGACCTAATGCCATAAAAAGCAAGACATTAATTTTATTATTACCATTTACTTGCAGTTAGAGGGCTGAACAGCTTTTACTTGCCGAAGTTCCTACTTCCAAGACTATTATATGAGGGGACAGAACCAAGGACTACGATACACTGTACAGGGAGCAAGGGCCAAGGCAGTGGGCAGAACACAGTTGGTTCAGATAACATCTTGCCATCCACTAGAAGCAGAGAGCAAGACAATGCGGTAGTAGTCAAGAGATCTACCATCATTGACGGATTTGAGATGTGTTCTCATCTCTGAAACCTACATCCTATGGCCAGACAACCAGCAGTTGGCTGCTCACACAACCAGAGCCGCAGATGCCTCTCTGCTAAAGAGACATGGAGCCATCGTGACCTGCATGGCATTACTGGCAGCCTCTCTCCATTGCAAAGATCACTTATGCATCTATAAAACTCCAGGGAAAACGCATAATCTTCACCTCAGGTGGGACCTTTTGAGGGCGAGGGAGGCAGGACCACTTCCAAAACGTACCAGCTCACAGTTTCATTAGCCATATTGCATCGGATCTGTGTCGCTTCCTTTTAGTGACAGCACAGCCCCTCTGCTCTTTCTTCTCCACCCAAAGCTCCAGTGCTAGCACTTGCAGAAATGGAAGCATGGAACTGATCCCATTTAAAACAAACCAGGAACAAAGAAATCATTTTTATTGTTTATTCAAGTCAAGAAAGGAATATACCGTCACACAGTCCTGGGATGCTAAACTGCAATTCAGAAGTGCAAGAAGCTTAGCTGTCATCCAGCAAGACTGGAGGTTAAGTCACGATCCAGCATCTCAGACAATTCCAGGACACACATTTCCAAAAAGTTTCTTACCACTAAATAACTAATTTCTTTTTTTCTGAAATGCAGGAGATGAAAGAATAATAAACTATCAAATTAACCAAATTCCTGTGGGTAAAAGACAGCATCCAACAGGAGAAGGCAAGCCATATTGTGAAAAACTGGTTTTTTCCAACCAAGTGACCATACTCATTCACAGCAAAGCACTGCAGTACACGATCAAAATATCAAGTCAGGAAATTGAGACAGACTCAGGTTTTTAACCTGGATTTCTGAAAAATTAATTATTTTGATCAACTTCTTTATCATCCATAGGATTTGCAAAACAAGAACACCATTTCCATGGTTCACAGAATCTCCTCTGTATTTCTACCTCAGCATGGCCTGCCTCAGAAGAAAGGACAGACTAAGTCTACAGTACTACCACAGCATGTTAAAGACAAATTCTTTGTTCGCTTCCACTTGAATGGTGAATATTGTTCACTTTCTAAGATTTGCAGAATTGGGTCCTTAGCTTTAAGTCAACACATATTGTAGGCAGAAAAATGATGTTGACTTTTTCTAGTCCCAGTTATGTTCCTGGTCTATGCATGGGCAAGATACTAAACGCTATGTGGATATGACTACCTTGAGAACAAGCTCTTGTATGAGAAGTTAATGATGTCCAAAGCAAGAGTTAATTACACATAGAATAACTGATTACAACTGAAAATAAAACTGAAGTACAGAACCATGTCTTAAATGTGATGTAATGGACAAGAAACCATACCATGTCTGTATCAACAGCTAAATAAGGTTGTACATTTAAGCAATAAAGGTCATTTCTGAGGCACAATTCTGTACTTTTAAGAATGAGGAAAACTTTCAGGTAGTACTACGCATGCACCTCTTTCAAGGGAGGTACCCTACCTCACTAAACAGCAAAGAAATACTTATATATTTTGGCTGATCAAGTTTGTGCCAAGCCAATCTTACAAGCTTTCTTTTAATGCCTTTGGACAATTCTGGACATTTACATTGCAGTATTGAAGAAAACATAACGGTGAGCTTATTTGGAGGGTAATACTCGCAGACTGAGTACTCCTCATGAAAATCCAAAGCACAAAGTATTCAGGTTGGTAAAAGGCCAAGAGAAAACCCGAAAATTATCATGATGTTATCATGATTTATCACCACTGTGCTGTTCCTGGGGGCAGCACAGAAATAACTTCGTTACCGTCCCATTCATTCGATTGTTGGAGGAAGCTCTAGGCCATCTAAGCTAGAGGGTCAGAATTTGCCCAGACAAAATTAAACACGAAGAAAAAAAAAGCCACACAACACTATTACGGACATTTGAATCAAATGATATGCAATCTATATTCAATATTAGCATGATGCATGTATCCAAAACACACCACAGTTTGACAAAGCATTCAGTGACTCTCTTCTATTTGCCAGCTGCATACACTAAATCCAAGACACAGCTTAAAAAAAAATATATATATATATAAACCACTATGAAAAGGCTGTTATAAAAACTATTTTATAGAAGCTTTCAGTAAATATCCTGGCAAAAAGATACAGGCTGATTGAATCGCAGTCCTTCATTCCCTTGCATGAGGTTGGCTTTCTGCTACCAAGCTAAGAGAAATACACAGGGCTGTCGCGTTGCTCAGACTGAGTGGCTTTTACAAGCTACCTTCTTTACACAGAGAAAATCCAGGCATGGCACAGTGGAGAAGCACTTTAAATGAACAAATTGTCTCTGAAAAACAAATTCATGTCCTTTTTAAAAAGGGCAAGTAACCCTTTTGTGTAAATAAATAAGATGTATACAAGTGTCATGACACTCAAAGCCACCCCATGAAAATCCAGTTGAAGAAAGAGCACGTTATGCAAGAGTTGCTTTTCACATAGACACCTTAACCTATGCGGAAATTCCTAAATTTATAAACAAGCAAAACTGAACACTTAAAATTAATCCCAATTATGTTCAAGGCCTGTTATTGGGAGAGACTGCACAATTAATTCCAACTATTACCTAGACTTCTGATAATTCACTGGGGGAAAGGGGAAGGAAAGAAACCCAAAGAAGCTCCCATGTTGGTATATATCTGCTAAAATGTGAAAAGCAAAACCAGTATCACAACCAATTAATCCTATAAAACCTGGTCTGCATTAAGACCTCAAAACCAGACACTCTAATTCTCATACATGATATTTTCAGGCTGAGTTAGGGAATTTGACACACAGGTGATCAGTGTTTCAACCTGAAAAGCAATGACTCAACACAAACACAGACTCAGCACTGATCAGGACTGCAAGGAAGAAACCCCAGCCCGAAGTGCTAAACCTTGACTAGTACCATCTTAATGACAGGTAAACTCTTGCTTGGGCTTTTTAGATCAGATTAAGCCTTGCAGACTTTTTGGAAACAGCATCCCACCTCATTCTTGTAAATGAAAAATAGTCAGTAGAAAGATCGTGTTAAACACAATTTGACAATAAAAGAGCCAGGATTAAAAATAAAAAGTATATACTTTACAATGGCACATTAGTAAAGCACCGGAAAAGGCTGCAAAATTCATCTATCCCACTGCTGAGACAATGAGCCAGCCAAAACCCCCAGAGCGCAGCCTGTACAGCTCCGTAGCTCTACAGTTACACCAACTTGTACAAATCAAATGAGTATCAACTGCCTTTTAATGAGAAAAGGTACCCACTGATTATTTTCCACAGCATTTAGGTTAATACTTTGAGTAAGAAACATAAAGCAAAAAGCCAAGCCAGCAATGAAGTTTCATGGGAGTACAGTATTTAGCCATTTGCTTCACAAAACTGGTCTAGTGCTACAAGTTC
>NW_010274066.1:29497-34255 GCF_000690775.1 Eurypyga helias
GGGGGAAACCAACAACTAAGAACAAAATTAGAAGATTTTTCTTAAACACATTTAGGAGGAAGGAACATACTTTCTTTTCCCTCATACTGTGCATACAAAGTGAAAATACGAATCCAACACTTCTACCATTACTTACTAAACAAAAGTTAGACCTGGCCTATATCAGTTGTAAACCAAGCCTCTATTTGTGTCACTCCTCCTTACAGGGAACAAATTCCCACGTCTCCACAAATTTTTGCTTCACCAGTTGATGAATTAAAGCCTTTGAAAGCAGACTATCCTCACTCAAAATCTTAAGTCAACACACACAGAGATATGGGCTAACTGAAGACCCAAGCATTTAACAGTCATTGAGCAATCCCTTGCAAGGCAAACTGAGTAACGAGGAGAGTCTGGCAGTCACTCAGCAGTGTCCATCAGAAAACTGTACAGCCTTGGAAAAGCTGAGGTATTTCTGGTCCTGGTGGATTATGGAAACAAGTTTCTTTAGCAGTCTAAAATCAGTTCACTGCTAAGAGTGGAGCCTTGACACCAGCTTGAACTGCATTAAATCAAGTTTAAAACATAAGTAGAAAGAAAGTGAGACCCTTAAGGCTTGGGTTTTCTTCCTCCCCTAGAAAAATAAACTGATTAAAAGTGGTCACGTCCAGATCAAGAACACCTACAACACAGTAAGAGTGGATCTGACTGAGTGCACCAAATATGTTTTTTTCTTAATAGCCTCAACAGTACCTGTAGCTCCTAGATCTGTGCCCTGTGAAGAAGTCCAGGCCAATGACCGAGAACATACACACAGAGAGCAGCTCTGATTAATAAACTCTCTTGGTATACCTGAAGATCGAACAGTACTGTTTACAATCCAATTCATCAGGAAATTCCACATTGCTGTTTCCTAGAGAAGGAGAAGTAACCAGAAAAAAATTCCAAACATTTTGGTCCAAGTCATTAAATATGCTGTGTTTGAAGCCACTATTTCACGTCAAAGGTTAATAACTTTGGTTCTGCCTTCAGTATCAAAACCCACAAGCAAAATTCCAAAAATCCTACAGATTCACCACTCAGAGAAGCAAAGAGATTCTCTGACCTCCAAACCCCAAAATGAACAGTTTTGCATTTTCCTCAAGAGCACCTGTACATTTTGGCATCCATATTCCTCTTTCAGCAAGTTTCTCAGACACAAATCATTTATCCTGACACACTTTCAGTCACAACTCTGCAGAAACAGAAGACATATAAATTACCATCCAAACACATCTTTAAGTCATCACATCTGATACCTGCAGAACACCAGGACTCTACAAAGCATTACCCTGTAAGGACAAATGCTGAACAAAGCAATTCAAGTTTTCACAGAGGTATCTCCTACAGCACACTTAAAAGGATTCTGGATGGATGTGTAACTGCAGTTACACATGGCATGATGCCATTTATACTTCTCGACTGATGGCAGCCTATTAACGCTCACGAGTGTCAGTCAATAAAAAGAAAAAACCAACGCCACTGGCTCCCGCGCAGTGGAATAATCTTCCTGATCTTGCTTGTTATGGAAGTTTTCTTCTTTCTAATGCAACATCTGCTTTAACTATACACTGTAAAGAACATCAGTTCAAAATGGGTATTTGATGGATCCCACAATGAAGATGAGAACAAATCCTCTTCCAGACAGAGCTATGTCAGTCTGAGGTTACTGAGCTTAGCCCATCCCTAGCTGCTCATCCTCCACTCACTGCCGTTACCACCCACATCAATGTGTCAGCTGAGAAAAACAGCAGAACACTTTCCAATTTATTTGAGGTTTTATCAGCCAAGCCAGCTTAATACAGCTTGCTATAGGTCCTTCTTAACTCAGGTCATGTTGATGGAAAGTTACAGTTCCAGAAAAGCTCAAGGAAGTTTAAATCAAAGCTACTATGGTCGCATCTCCCACCCCTTGTCTAATTCACTTCAGCAGAAAGTCCAATTCCCATCCCCTGGCCCGGATGGGTCAGCCAGTTCAGAATCATGATCCAGCCAAAATCCAGCAAAGCAAAAAAGCAATTCACTACCAGTCTGATTAATTCCCTGACTTTGCTTAACTCACAGCTACAAAGGCTTCCTTGCCAGCAGGGGAAGATGCACAAGTCAAGAAGGAGGCAGGACCACCACAGCCCGGGTTTAAGCTGCCAAGTTTCCTGACAAGCTTAGGCAAAACTAAAACAGAGCTGCTTCAGAAAAGAGCGGTCACAGCCTCCTCCTCCTCTGCAAGCAATAACATTTGCCTAGCCATGAAGTGAGCCAGTTTAGGCAGTTGATCCAACTGAAGCTCAACATTCTTCTGTACCGCTGTTTTCAGCCAGATCAGCAAGGACTGACAGAAAAATCGCTCCTTTTGGTGAAAGCACTGCCAGAGAAATCAAAGCTGCTCTGGTGGTAATGCAGTAACATGACCGTAGGGGACATGTTAAGTCTTAGCTTGATCGAGTTCACGCTCGGTGTTCTGCAGAAGAAGAAAAGCAACATGCTCTAATGTCGCTTATTAAAATTGAGATCCCTGGACTGAACAAGTAACCTATAATTTTAATAGGTGTTCACTGATGAACATAAACTCCAAAGGCACGACTAGGGCCATGGTTTCACGTTAGTTTAAACCAACCTTGCGTGATAAGCTGGCAAAATACGTAAGAATATAAATAAACTTTGACAGCTCCCCCAGAAAAACAACAAGGTCAGCATAGTTTCAAGTGAGCGGAATAGGTAGGATAGGACCCCAAACTCAGCAACTGGAGATCCCAAACAGGACCTCGAAGTCAGCAGTCACTTAGGCTGCCATGAGACTCTCTTACCCGAGAGATTCTGTAAAACATCTTTTCTGGAGTGCAGAAAATCTACTTTTCTATAGCATTAGGACAATTTTTTCCCCCAATATTAGGCAGCCCCACCAATACTACTTGTGGAATAAAAACAGCTATAGGCGGAATTCAAGAATCCTGTACGGTGCTGTAACAAGCTCTTACGAACAAGCAATAAAAACTCTACAACAATATGTTTTCTTGATAGCCCCTATTCCTGGGGAGGCAAACACTTCTGCAAGGATTTTCACTATCATTTCAGGAAGTTTTTATCCCACCACACTCATTACGGTAGGAAAGAAAAGTACCTACAGATCATTCTGACACCAAGCAGCTATATCAAACAACAAAATGTAATACTTAAAAGTCTTGAGAGTTTTAAGAGCCCAGCGTGGCTTGTTGGCGTGGGGGGTTTTTTTCTTCCTAAATGCACAGTGCTGTCAGCTACTAATACAAAATCAGAGGGTGTCACAATGCCAGGGTAAAGAAGATAAACTAGAACTCAGTCTACTTTACATGCACCTTCAGTTTCCATGCATTTAAGAGAAGTAATAAATGCAGGAAAGCAATTCCCAGGCTAAAAAATAAATTTTCTGCTAATAAGGATTTAAATGGCTGATTTGAATTGCATTTCATACGTATACTTCATGAAAAAAATTCTTTGATGTGTTATGTTTAGGGTTCTGTAAATCTGAGTTTTCAATGAGGCTTAAAACCAACACCGTATTCAATTACTGATTTAAGAGTTTACTGTAGGATAACTCAGGCTATCAAAAGATTTTAGGACTCACAGGCAAGGATGAACACATCTCAAATTCTTTTTTTTTAACTCTGCTCACGTCATTTTTTTATTTCTTCTGTAAGATTTTTTGCTAAAGAAGCAGCATTTCCACAGAGAACTGCCAAGAGATGAAGAAATGGAAAACACACACTAATGAGCACAAAAACAATACTGTTTCTCTATGGTAACTATTAACTTCTGCATAATTGTAAAGGCCGTTTTAGCAGTAACCATAGATCAATAAGTCAAACAGAACTGATGAGTCAGAAATCCATTTAAATATTTACACTTTTTGCTAAAAACCATACCTAGAGTAATACTGTAGCCAAACAGAATGACGGTGCCTTCCATTTTACCCACTCTCCTCATTCGGGAGCCTATGTGGAGAGGTAGGGAGATCAAAAATGCAAAACCACGACAAAGCAAAATAAAACAAAACCCCTCAAACCGTACAGCCAGGCATTGTTAACAGTTACAATCATCTCCTGCTCCGGACAGCTGAATCAAGAAACACTGACAACACCCTTGAAGACACAGTACCACACAGGAATCGACCCCAAAAGCTCCCTTATCATGTCATAAACCATTAATGAGCAGGTTACATAAATCTACTGGACCGAAGGAGTCGTAGAGCAGAGCTGCTGCAAGACATGAACTCTCTCCTCCGAGGGATGCATCATTTCGTTCTTGAAGACTGCTCACCTCCATAAGCGCAATAAAAGGAGTTAAGCGCATTCCAACCAGAAACCGAGCTTTAACCCTTCGTTCTCCACGGAAGGCCGAGCCAAGCGATGCTTGCCCGTGATGGGCGCTCACTGGGGGCACAGAGCAGCCCTCCGCCTAGCACGCTGTTGCTTATCAATCCCTCCTCAGGCGTCGCAGGACGAGCTGGAGCCGGCCGCCGGGTCCTTTGTGGCCCCCCGGCGGGCTCCTGCACGGGAGGAGAGGGCCCGGGGGAGCCACGGACACGGGTGAGAACGAGACGAGTTTTCCCTGCTTGCGGGGGGGGAGGGCGGCTTTCCCCTCGTAACTCCCACTGCGAAGCTGGGTCGTCAGCGCCCCCGCCTCGGAGCCTCGTCCCGACACCTCCCAAACTTCCCAGAGCCCCAGCGCCGGCTGAGAGGAGGCGGCGGATGCGGGGGGAAGCCC
>NW_010274067.1:0-64000 GCF_000690775.1 Eurypyga helias
TGGCTCCTCTCGGGGAGCCGGGCTCAGAGAGCCGGTGGGTGGCCCTCGGAGCCCGCCGAGCCCCCGGGCTTTGGGGGACCGAGTGTGCAGGGGTGGGTTTTCGGGCTTGGCCCTCCGGGTCAGCAGTCGGTGTCCGCAGGCTTGCTGCGGTCGTGTCGGGGGTTCCGGTTTACATCGCCCTTTCTGTTGTCTGGGGGAAATGCTACATTCGTGCTACCTGTGGTAGTGTGGGAAGAGGGTTGTTAACCTGTTACGGTGTTTTTTCTGTCGCCTGTTGGACAACTTGGCGCGTGGGAATATCCAGCATGCTCTAACCCGACGTGTAAGTGGAATCGAGCGCAAACTGTGTCACAGCCTGGTTTTCACTGTCTCTCTTAATAACATCTTAAAATGAGTTTTCATCATTGAAGAAGCGTTTCACTTTGAGTGAGGCATAGCTTTTTCTTGCTTTGAGTCTAAGAAGAATTCAGATTATTCACGCTCAGAGATTTCCACAAATTCTGTTTTTCGTAATCAAGCCTGTAGTACAAGATACACGTTGGTGGATTTGTGTGATCTCTATAGAGAGCTGGGTTGGGAAGATGAGAGGAAAAAACCAAAATGAGTGGTAGATACTTTGGTTTAGGGTGCATATTCAGATAATCTACAGAAGTGTGTAGTGTTTTAGACTGTTTCTTTTTCTGTTGTAATTTTTAATATTGATACTCTTTTTTCATCAACCTAAAATTACAGAGATATAATTTTGCCTAATGCAGGATGGATTAGGTGGGGTTTTTTTCCTCTTACAGAGTGTCTGATACTCACCTTTTTTGCACTGAGGCATTAACTTGCAATTTTTATCGGGGCTAGCTTCTCATGCTTTGTCTTCTACAAGGAGTATTGTACTTGAGACTTGCTTTTTGGTTGAGTACTAAGCTGAAGACATGATTGCAGCAATCTTACATTGCAGTATTTCTTATGAATGTTACATTTGGAATAAGTATTGTTGAGATGAAAACGATAAAAGCAATGAAAATGGAGTTCTGAAATATTTTTTCAGAAGGTTTTATTCAAATAACTTGCTTTTCAGGAGAAAGAAATGTCAATGGAAATGTTTTCTTCGACAGTCTTCCATTTGTTTGTTACAGATGATAACATTAGCTGCTTGCCAGTGATATTAAGTGTTTTTTATGAAACTGTAAATTGCTATTAAGATCAGCTACTACTTTTCTCAGGAGTGAAAATGGATTTGACTAAATACCAGCACTTATAAGGGGAGTGAGCGGCGTACTAGGTGTATTTTGTCGGCAGTTTTCCAGAAACTATTTGTTTGAGGGTGAATTACTCACATCTCTTGCTGTAGTCCTCTGATTATATTTCATATTTCTCTGTGTGTGTATGAAGGAATAAAGAAGGGAGATCTGAGGGGACAGATAGTACTTTCTTGACTTAAGCATAATTCTGTCTATGCTTTTTTTCTTCCTTGCATTAAGCTTTTGTTTTTAATTTCTTCTTATGTTTCAGTATATTTGCCTTACATCATAGCCTTACTAATTTTATACTACTTGCTTAAAGTCTGTCTGTGAAACTGCTTCAAATTAGCCAGACGTTCTAGGTGAAGTGCTTCAGGTATAGGTGTGAAACACAAATACTATGGTTTTGTGTTTTATTCAGAGGAAAGGTGCTGTCAGTTTGCTCCAGTAGCCTAGGTTAATTGAAGTTGGTAAATCTTTGTATCACCATTTTGACACTTTTACTTCTCCCTAGAGTTAATTTGACTGGGAAATGCAGTGCCACACCTTTTTAAATACCATGATACATTGAAAGTTTCAAGGTATTGTAGGCTTTTAAAAGTACTTGATACAGTTGCGTTTTTTTGGACTCTTTGGGAAAAGAATGGGACTTTTGACAGTGCATTCATGAAAGAGTGGGTTGTCAGATGATGCTAATGGCAAAATATAAACTTTGAATTGGCTGGAGCGTAGCATACACTCATTATTTTTTTTAAGACCTTATGTAATAAATATATACTGACAGCATTGCTCTGTTTTGGTGAGCTAGACATCTCTATGCTACAATTTGTACTACCTGCATAAAGAAAGCAACAAGTTTGGATACCCTGATTTAGTGATAGCTAATACATTTACTGTTAGAGCCTACAGATTCTGAAATCTTCCAGCATACTCTAATTCTTATTTCATAGATATAAAGAAAGTTAAGCAACAGCTAGTAGATATAAAATACTGTAACTCATGGGTGTGACATCTGAGGAGCTTTCATAGAAGAGGTATTCTACAATCCTGGCACCACTTGGAGGTGTTGGGGTTTGGGAGCCCGCTTAAGCTTTTAGTGGCAGTTTTCCTGGTTACATTCCACCTAGTAAAGGCAGGTAGGAATGACCCAGGGGCTTTTCTTAAATGCTGCATTCCAAATTGAGCCTTTTAGTAATGGAAAGATGAGTCGTTTAGCAATGCAAGACCATAATAGTAAGGTCATTCACTCCATTCTCTTTAGGCCAAGAATCTATGTGAATGCCTTAATATGGTGCTTAGTCTAGATGATAGGTAGTATCTATGCAAACCCAATAAACTTGGTTTTATGTGTTTCTTTGTTCGCTTTTCCTTGAGGTGGTGAACTGATGTATAACATTGTTAAGAGATTTTTGAAAGTGGTATTGGAAAGCACTATTTCTAGAAGGTCATACATCAGCAACAGCTTATGATTAAATATCATTGGGAAAATTGTGCTTTCAGCCTATCTATAATCTTATTTTGATTTTCATAACTTCTTGAAGGAGTGCTTTAGAGGAAATAATGTCTGAAACCAGATTTATGGAAGCTCAGCAGCCTTAAGTACAGAACAGCCTCCACTGCTACTCTTGTGTATGTTAGTCTCCTGCAGTTTAATGTATGTATTATGAGAATCCTGTCAACGTCTCATTTTATGATATAAACTTTTCTCCAACATACCGAATTAGGTTTCCAAGAATATTATATTTGGGTGATGTGTGTTTGTACCCAGGCTGCTGAAGCAAACGGTACAGTTGAAGAGCATGGCTGTGGGATGCTTATTCAAGGGTTTCTTTTCTATTCTTTACCTTGGATCTCTAGAAGGGAATGAGACATTATGTCTCTGCAGCCATTGGTTTTTTTCTGCAGAAACATTTATATACCACATTGTTCATCTGCTGCTAAGTTTTTCTATTCTTTTATACCTTTCCTGACATCAATTCTCAATATTATTTATAAATTGAAAATTTGTGTATAAAATCAAATTTTGCCCTTTATTAAATACTCTCAACGCTCTCCTCTGTCCCTTTCCCATATTTATTTATTAGCAAGTTTGTACTGCTGTTTGTGAAAGGTCTTTGTCCCATCGTGTGTAGAATGGTCTAAAGGCTGAAGCTTGTCAGGACAAACATTTTATGTCATTAAAGCTATGGCTCAACACGATAGCATAGTTGTTCCTTTTGAAAGCATAGTTTTGGGTAACTTATGTTACCGGGTCAAAAAATAATCTCTAAAAGGCATAGAAGGTATTTTCTTTTGAAGAAGTATCTTCACAGCTAAGTGTGTTGTAATAGTTTTGTTAGTGTCCAACTAAACCATTAGACTTTATGGTGAAGCAGGATATAAATAGATGTGCTCCTTGCAAATATCTGCCTTTGTGAAAGAGGCCATCATGTTGACATATCCCTAGCTTTTTGTTCATACCCTCTGTCACTCCCTCTGATCTGTTAAATGAGCTGTTATTGTGAGGAGGTTCTGAACATTTCACTTTCAGCTGTGTAAGATGTAGGTCTTTTATTCTATCAAATTAAAACATGTATAGGGAGGCTCACAGGGGGAGTTTAACTGGCAGATGGAGGAAATGGTGACTGGAAGTGAGATCAGTGGCTTCTTGAGCGCAGCTGAATCCAGAAAAGGCTGTTGCTGTGCAGCTGGTGAGTGAAGTTTGAATGAATTTAAGTTCTTCTGCCAACAGCAGATTGAGGAGTGTTCTCACCGCCCTTTTTGATGTCAGAACTTTGGGCATAGAAACCTCCTGCTGGTGGTGAGTAGCTGGGAGCAGTTGCATCGTTGACCGGCATGCTGGATCCACCAGAAGATTGCCATCTGTTTTCATATTCTATGTGAGCCCAGAAGAATTCGGTATGTTCTTGTGGAGATACAGTAGGAGTTTGGAGGGGCATTGGAAATGTGTTGACCCTTACAACTTAGGCTTTGATCAAATGTTCAGGCTTTGCACCCAAATGATGTAGTAGCAAAATTAATAAATCGGTTTGAGGGGAATTCCTGTTCATGTTATCACAGTGTGATTTGGAGCATTTCAAAAGAAGGTACAGTGAAAAGCCCGTTTCTTTTAAAGCATTGTAAATCCCTCTATCTTTTGGATAAAGAGCTACATTTCAGGTTCAGTGTGCTCTGTAGGTGTTAAAAGAATAAAACTTGCTGCTAGGATTAGATTCTTTTTCTCCTTTTCTTTTATAATCTATGGAATCTTTTCCCTAAATTAAAGCAAGACCCAAACCTTTGCCAATTTCCATCTTCCCTTAGAAGTAGCTTGATAGATTAGCATAGCTACGTAGAATGTTGGTACCTTGACTCAAAATAAAACTTGGTGTGTCTTTCGGAGTTGATGCATCCTTATCCTTCATAAACCTGGGAACCCAGACTGTTCCTGAACAAGAACTGTTGCCTAATGGCTTTCCGAAGGAAAAGCAAGGGAAATTAATTTTCTTGTGTTAATGATTGTTGCATCTACTTTAGTAGAAGAAATTGTGGTAAAATGGATAATTGGATACTTAGAACTACTACCAGCAGATATCTATTGTTAGAATTGACAATAATGACTCTTTGATTTTTACTTGAAATGAAGAGTACAAATTATTAGCCTCCTAGTTTAGGTGTTACGGTTTCTTTTTTGTTTTAATCACATCAAAGTGATTGTTAATGCATTTTCATTGCAGATAATCTCTAACAAGGATTCTAGGCACACGTTTCGTTGCACATTGTGTTACTGTCATGGAAAAAATAAACTGCTCTTTCAAGGGTTTAAAGCTGTACCACAAGCCTGTACCAGTGTTGCTCTGAGGTGTCATCCTGTGGTATGGATTGGGAGGAGGAAGAGGACATGCAAAGCTATTAAGTGACTTCATGGAGGCTGCCGTAGGAGTACTAATGCCTTCTGGGTAGGCTTGTGGTCTAGTAAATGGATATGAATCTTTCACACAAACTGTTGTGTTAATTTATAAATGTTACGATTTTCATCCTAATGCTTTGTGTGGTAACACTACACAGGCCCTCTTTTCCTCTCTGTTTTCAAATAATGGCTTCTGGAGAGGAACACCTGTATTTATATGGACATTCTTGTTACTGGGAGAAGTAACTTAGTCCGGAAGAGCCTTCATTCAGTGTAATAAGTAATACTGTGTTTTGACTTAGATTCTGAGCTCTGAATGGTACCTTTAGACTAAATTCTTACAGCAGTCCTGTGAACAGAATAAGTAGGCTAACCCAATTGTTGCAATGTGTAATATTCCAACAGTTGACTCTTCATCATTAGGCACGATGACATCCCATTAGTTGCCACTTAATCGTGTCATTACTGACAAAGTGAAGTTTAATTTGAAAAGCACAAAGAGCAGTAGTCCTTATTAAGACTTGCATATCAAAGTAGCAGTGAAAGCTGTCCCAGCTTAGAATACGATCAGCTTTTTATCTGGCCTTTTCTGTTGAAATACAGAATACTGGATTTGTGTGTCTTATCTTGGTTCTTAGCACTGTGAAGGCTTAAAATTACGATGTTCCATAAAGATCAAGAAATGTAAATGTGTAGGTATTCTCTCAGTATCTCTTTTTCTTGTCCTGTCTTCCAACATGCGACGAAATATAGGCTAATTTTAAGCAGGAAACGGTTTAATTCATTTTTAACACATGAAATAGTTGGGAGTGGAAGACCTCAAAAAGATTTTTCAGCTCTGATCAGACAGTCTGTGAATTCAGGCGTGTTTTACATCAGTGGTGACAAATCTAAAGCTTGTTGCTTGACTGAGATGAGAGTGATCTGATGGGGTTCTCAGCTGTCTGGCTAAGTATCTTGTCTCACCATGCTGCTCCAGAAAGGCAGCAGTCTCTCCTGTAGATATGTGTCATATCTGCCCACACTAGATGTCTGTATCGGGGCAGCTGACTGCCTCTTGAGATGACAGGCAAGAAAGTCCTCATGCATGAAGTTAACAGGCATTCAGCTTCAATACTGCTCATAATATATTAACCTCAGGACTCTTACGTTTGCAGTATCAGTAGTTGGTTTTTGTATCCATATTTTATTCATGTCTGCTGCAGTTACATGGTTATAATGGCAGTGACTGTAAAATTTTTAAACCATGTTTTAATTCAGAATGCATATGTACTATATATAGATTAAATGTAGGCATGACTACTGTAAAGATGATGGATTCTCCTGCATCTTTGATGCTGTAAGACAGACTTCTGTAGAAAATGTTGGAGGATGTAAAGTTGATTTTTAAAGAATTCTTTGAAGTTTTTAGAAATAAAGTACAAGTAAGTAGAGGTTTTCCTGTTTCTTTTAATTCTAAAGAAAAATTCTTGCTGATCCTAGGACGGCTTATTACTAGGCTAATTGAAAGTAAAGTTGGATGAAGAATAATTTTTCAGTTGGTTCCCATTGAATCTAGGCCACCCAGGTACTCTGGTATTAAATAGGAATAATTATCAGGAAGATCATGGAATCTTTGTGGGTAAGTGTGCAACTTAATGGACTGTGCTCTATGTGAATGGGCCTGAAGACTGAAAGAGACTTTGTGGGTGATTTAGTCCAGTCCCTTCTTATTACAGGAAATAATCCTTTCGTAACTGTGTTAAACTTTATATCAATTAAATTGCGAGCTGTCTTCTTTCCTGCTTACCAGCACTTGTAAAATCTGTCTCCTGGCCTCCAGCCTGTCTGACTGTGGCAAACTTAGACACATGGTTTTGTGACAACGTTTTCCTCTAACTTAAGTAGCTCTTCTACTCACCTGTTACCTATTACAGCCACATGTGCCATCTAATGAGCTGTCCCGCTCAGTCTGTGTTCTAAGCTAGATAGTCTCTCTCAGTCTCTTCTTCAGCTACTTTGTTTTTAGAATGAAAGGATGTTTTCCGTAGAGGTTTTTACCAGTACAGATACCATCTTCCATATGCGGTCTCACCAGGGCTTTATCAGAATGGCATTTATGCTTCTGTAGCTTTTCTGAAAATAGGTTGAATGGTAGGTACATTTTACTGCATTTACCTCTTTCAAAGCTACCTTGCATTGTGACTTTAGTCACAGAATCAATACTCCTCTTGGAAGGTAAATAGTTAACCGATCCTGTTTTGTTATACTGAATGACTTCTCTGTTTAAGAATTTCTGTCATTGGTAACAGTACTGTTACTGCTACCCTTAAAGTCATCTTTTTGCCTCTGCTGGTGGTACTTCCCCCATTTGTGATGCAAAGGTATTAGTATTCCGTCTCATGTAGTAGGACTGAAATGAAACAGCTCCACTGCCAGCCCCCTTTCCCATTTTCCCCTCATTGCCTTACACATATTTGTCCCCTCTTAATCTATTCCTTGTTATACCTTTTGTTAGTAAGCCTTCTAATTAGAAAAATAATGTTTGTTAATCTCCATTGTCTCTATTTTATCAATTTCCTGTGTAAGACCTCAAATAATTGAAATAGGTTAGGCCTACTCCTTTTACTTTTCCTAAGAAACATTATTTAATAGAGCCATTTGGCACAATCTCTGTTACATGTGTTTTTCTGTCAACTCATTTTCCATTGACTTTGGCACCTTTGATTCATTCTTTCCTTTTAAATTCATTCAAAAGCCAGGCATATAGTTACTTTTTTTCCTTATGTTTGGTCCTGTGCTTGTCATTCTAACATCAAATGATACCATTATGTATTTTCTACTGTTGCAAACAAACCTCAGAATAAATATTCTGACTATATAAATAAGGTTGTTAAGGATTGACTTACTCGGTGGTAGAGCAGTGTTGAAGTTTGTCCCTTTAAACCGTCTCCTTTCCGTATCCCTTGTTTGGTATAGCAGAGAATGGCTGTGGCACTGACGCTCTGGTCTGGTAGCACTTTCCAAGTATGTTAGGCAAAGCATAATAGAGGTTGTGAATAAACACCCTTAAAATGAAAAATCTGATTCCCAGCAACATTTTCTTCCCTCTTCTCTTAAGCTTTCTGACCCCAAACTTGGGTGTATGTGCCTGTGTTCAGCTAGGGAAAGTTGCCTCTGGGATTTGTGTTTTGAAGGTGGGTTTTTTCCTCCTGCCAGATTTAAATTGGCTTGATCATTCAATCTTTGAGGTATTTTTGAAGAGAACAATGGTGCTTATTTTTCATTTCCCTCATGCCTTTATGCCTGTCTCTGAACTAGTTTTCCAGAGAACGTCTCAAATAACTTCACTGAGTTCTAATGCACTGTCTTGGTTTCCCATCTAAACTTAAAAGCGTAAGAGTAACAGGGATCCCTCAGAATGGAAACTTACTGATGGCAGTATTTCTCCCATGTTGAGCATTGTTTGCCTGTTTTTTGTTTTATTTTAAACCAAATCCATTGTGCTATGAAACAAATCTTCATTAAGTTAACTTTTCCTTCCCCTCGAAAGAGAGATATGGTGTTCAATCTTGGCAAGTTTCTCTAACATGTAGCCTCTTGTTTTCTGTGATTGAAGAGAAGGATATGCCATCACAAAAAAATGGGTACTTCGTTCAGAAGTGGGCATTGCTTCCTTGACTGAACCCTCTGCTTTGTAAGAACATGAAATATCTTTGAAAGGTATAGGCAGAGCACCGAGGTGGCAGAAAATGATGCTCTGTGGTGTTTGCAGTTGGGGAAAGGACAGTCCGTCTCCCTTGTGCTTGCCCCTGGACAATTCAGCCGCTATTCCGTTGATGTGGTTTGGGAAGCGTTCGTTGGGAAGTAGCAAGATGCTGATCTTATTCTGCTTTCCTTTGTTACCAAGATTTTCAGTTTAGAGATACAAAGTCATGCTTAAGCAGCTGTTGGATGAGGCCATCATGTTAGTGAGGCAATTGTCTTCTGGCCTCCCTCTGACCAGAAGGCTGAAGAAAGGAGTTGAAAGGTTCAGCTGCAGTGCAGGGTGCTGCTCAGCACTGGATGGATCTTAAACCCATTCAGGCTGAAGCTGCTGCAGAGGACAGTAGCTCATTTATAAACAATGCAGGAAGACTGGCTGTAAGAATCAGATACTTCGGTTTTCTTTGAGTGAGACTGTCTATCCACTGAATACTCTTCTTGAATTGTGGATTCCACAGAAAACTGGTTTAGCTATAACCTAATTCAAGATGCTTTGGTGACATGGAAAGCTTTGTTGGTAAAACTTACCAGATGTCAACTTATTGTTGTGAGATTTCACTCAATGAACTCTGGTTTAAAATTAGTTGTAGCTGTCTGTGGGGCATTCAGATCTGTACAGCTGTCATGCGTAATGACAAGACCATTTAATGTGTAGCTTGTTTCAGGGTTTGGCCTCAAACTGAGGCATATTAATTTAAAGTCAGCTAAACTGAAACAATTGCATTTAATAAATAGAGATGAGTCATGGAGAATTGAAGAGTATTAATCCAAACCATATCAAGTAATTAGATTATCCACCGCTTATTGTGGTTTTGCAACTTGTTTTTATGTCGGCTTGGTAGTTGGTAATTGCAAACATTAACATAATCTGTGTATTAAGATATAAATTCATATGCCACAAGGTGACTATATATTAATCTCCAGAAATTGGAAATTTTGCTTAAAGTAACCACAACTTTTACTACTGTTTAAAACAGATCTGTGACAAAAAGTCCTACTGGGTGAGACAGTTGGGGGGTGTTTTGCATATCTCATTACAACTTCTCAGTGAACTCGCAGGGAGGGATGGTTCAGTCCTAGAACAAGTTAAAATAGTTATCTTCCATTATATTCAGCAGAGGAAGAATGTTACAGCTGGACTTGTCCAGATACTCGATTCACTGCTGACCAGCTAATCAGAGACCTCATTGGAAAGCCAAATGAAGGAGTTTCTGTTAGTTCTGAAGTTTTAGTGTATCGACTTATCGAAGTTTTCAGTTAGATAACCTTGTAAAGTCTTGCTGCCATTGCTTTTCGAGTGCAATAATAGACTATCCCTAGACTGTGCATAAGGCTTCCCCCTGTAGCATTTTGTATGCGGCAAAATTCCCGCTAGGGATGCGTGTGATGGATAAAGTGTGTCCAGTTCTTCTGGGTTAGTCTGGTGCTTACTTTGTAATTGCTGTGATTTGTTTCTGTCCCTCTGGAATTACTGTTGAATCAGTACCAGGTGAATCTTAGACAGAATATTAGGTTTAGCTTTGGCTTAGAAAAACTGTTCTTTTAGATTGTGTAAGTATTTTATAGAAAATAACTGCTTGTGTCTCTTTGCTTTAGAGCCCTGAGCCTTTTTTGTTCACACTAGCGATCTTGCCTTACATATATCACATTAAAGCAATGAAGAGATGCATGTTTAGAACTCTAATAAATATTCTAGACAGGGTATATGGTCTTTCCATTTGTGTTGATGGAATAAGGCTATTGCTTTTATAAATCTCACTATTCAGGAGTCCATATGAATAATTCAGTCAGGAATCTAAGTTCTTCATATATAGCCACCTGCTCATTATTCAGAAATTCTTGTTACAGTCTGCTGTTGCCCTAGCAACATTCTGAAAATTAGTGTTGCATCTATGAAAAAGCTTTTGTTTATCTAGCAAAGCCCACTATCCAATCTGAATTGTAGCAGGATGCATCTCAAGTGGTTACTCCAGGTCCCAGCCCTAGTTGTTTAAAAAATAATAATCTCCTTTTGTGTGGCAGTAATTGAAAATTTCTTCTGTCTTTTTTATTCTTTTTAAGTAGGCATAGATATTAAATGTGATGCTGAGTTTCCTTAAACTCCCTTTAGAGTCTGATCATGCCATTCTATTATCTCGTTTGAGTAAAGATGCTTGACTGTGCAGATATGCAAGAAAGTAAAGATCGCGTGTTGACTCCTCGTGTTCTCAGGTTCCCTCTGTGTCTCCTACCCACCTTTCTCCTCCCTCTCCCTGTTGACTTCTCCATGAGAAGTCAAATCTTGTTTAACCTTAACAACTGGGATTTAAGAAGATTTTTCTTTGTGCTTATGAAGCTGACACTGGCTGAATTTGGAGTGGGAGGAGGGGTGGTGTTAACGAAGTCCTTGAATCTGCTAATGCCACAGCTAACAGAAGTCACTCCCAACTTCAGCTCTCCCTATTACGGGTTGAACATACTTATCTCCCAAGATAGTGCTCATAGTTGTTTAAAATTCTTTGGAATAATAACACAATTTTGTTGTGCTACCCAAACTCAGGTTTTTACAAATATGAGGGAAGGTTTATTATTAGGGGTTTTGTTGTTTTGGAGGTAGGGGTTATTATTCAAGAACTTCTATTTTAGCTGTTCCTTTGCAGAAAATAACACTGGTTTATAATAAACACTTTCCTCGTTCTCTATTCTCACTTCTGTGTTTACAAAACTACTGGTCATTGTGACTTTTTGCTGGAATAGACAAAAACATAGCTCTGTTGGTTTCTTGATAGCTTCTTTGCCAAAAAATAGTTGATTTCACACTGCTTTAACAATCCTCTCCCATGCCTAGTCTGACAGCTCTGTAGGAATTGCTCATGGGGTTTGGACAGCGTGGCTTCCAAATCAGTACATTCGAAAGAATGATTATTTGCACATCACATACCTGATGGAGACCAGGATTTGATGTTAAAGAATTGGAGGGAAAATGGAAAAATATATCCAGTGAGACAATTCAAATTTGTTCTGTTAGTACTTAAAGCAGATACTGTGATTTTAAAAATCTTCTGTTCAGCATTTGGGATCTTCATATGCCTGGCCCACTATTTTTATCAGAACTAACACTGAATGAGATTGTTCAGTAATAGGAACAGCTCGGGGGTGGAAGGACATAATGCAGTGATAAAACATGTATCTGACAAAACTGTTACTTTATCTTTGGTCTAGCTTTGTGATATATTCATCCCTTTGTTTAGCATGAGGCAGTTCTCAGTTGTTTGCTTAAACTGCAGAAGCCATACTTTGTAGAGAAAACACTGCTGCTTAATAAACTAAACATCTCAAACATCAGTCTGTGGCTCAATGTAATTTGAGTGGTTCTTATTCCCGATTATGGAGATCGGCTAGAGCTTCTACTAGTGGGTCTTTCTTTTTCCCCTTCTTTTGTAACACAATCATCTAGCTCTCAAAATGAAAAATACGGGCTTTAAAAATGTGTTCTAATGAGTTTTGTAAAGGGAAAGAAGTTTTTGGTGGCTTGTGATTTTTGGTTGTGTTTTTTTTTCTTCGCTAAGCATGACCTTAAGGACCAAAATTTGTGAAGTGAATGACTACCTCAACTGCAGGATCATCTTCTACTAGAGTCTGCTTTCAGCTAAGTCTTCCTTACTCCTTGAAATAAAGATTTGAGTTGTCTGGTCCAAGAGAGGAGAAGAATTGGACAGAATATGTCTTTCAGCTGCTGCTTTACTTAGTCCCAGAAACATCCCTTCCACGTTCCTAGTAATACCTTTTATTAACTGCGAGAAGCCATGTTTGGTTGGTTGTTTTTTTTTCTTTGAGAAGTCTGGTTATGTGGATGTTACTCTTACTTAATTATTTAGAATTTGTGTACTCCACATAACACCAGAAGTTCACGTACGCCCATAGATATACCTGATATTTTTCTCGTAGATAGATACAATGAGTACTTGTAAAGAGGATTTTGCTCTTGGATTCTGTGAATGCTAGAAGTACTTTTTCATCTTATTTTATACTGTTACACTAGACTTTGTGGTTAATGATAAATTAGTCTGTCATCAGCGATCAGCCCTATAAATGGACCTACCCTACCAGGCAGACACGTGATCATTTGGTATCCGTTGTCCAGAAGGCATTTGAGACATAATTGCGTTTACCCTTTTAAGACTGGCTGTGCACAGTCGGTGTTTTGGGATTGCTTAAATTTAGGGCTTTAGCTTAAGGTCTACTGTATTTAGATCTGGACAACGCTTTGTCATGATCTGGTAACTGTAGCTAATTGGTGACTGGTTTCTAAACAGTAGTAATAGTGTTTCATTTATACTAGTAAGAATGGAGCTGTATTTTACCTCTTGTAACAAAAATAAAACCACCAGAGAAAGATGTTTATTTTAGCTTCATTGCTGTACTGTCTGAACTGTGCTTATGGTGCAGAGGAATGAAATTGCAATGCTTGAGGGTTTGTGCTTTCTTGGAAGTGAGAAGCTTTTGTAGGGAGTGTATATGAACTAAATACAGAATAAGCATTGATGACAAGCCTGGAGTTAACTCAGTTCTCTGTAAGTGAAGATATTTCTGTTCAATCAAATGTTTAAGACTTACTAGCGGTTCATAAGACACAAACTCAAAATCAGTCAAGTGGATGAAACTCAGTGTGATGAGCAGACGGCTTCATATGGCCCTTCTGTGGAGCTCATGTAGGTAGGCCAAACATTGCTGACACTGTTAAGAGTCTTCCTTTCTCATGTAACTGAGAAAAGCTGCTCTAATTCCTTTAGGTTTACAGACAAACTTAGTTTTGGAATACTGATAAATAGATTACTTAAAAGTATCCCATTCTAGTCTTTTTCTAAGCTTTCTCCTTCTCAAGGGTGGGTTTTTTTTTTTGATGTCTTTTTGTTCTTCATGAGTCTTCAAAGAACTAATCTCTTCCTTGTTCATTCTTCTAAAAGGAAAGACTGGTGTTAGTTAGAACATATCAGTTTGGCTGTGTGCTTCCTTCTCCAGGAGTTCCTGTCCTGCCTTTCCTGCCCTGAAAATGTACAGCCCTGTTGATCTTACCACAAGTTGTTTGGGGGAATACAGGACCCTTGTGCCTCAAGTGGCTGAATATTGCAGAGCTGTTAACAGCTGCTCCATCGCTATATCCTATGTGGCAGAGATGCTGTTGCTTTGCTTCTTTCATCAGTTCACATTTCTGTCTGTGTCAATACTGCTGTTCGAAGTTTAAAGAAAACTTCAGTCAGGGCAGTCCAGTCTCCTCTAATCTGAGAGTCAGATACTGGTTAGGGGGCACTTGATGGTGTGCTTTGGCCACTTACTGAGTTGAGTAATTTTGTTAGGAGTTTAAAAAAAAAAAAAAGTCAAGACATGAATTTCCACATTAAATTTTCACGAGGTTTTCACTGCATCTATTATAGAGGGTATTGCTTTGTCAGGAAAATGGTTTTGAGGTGGTTGTGGCTGTGTTGCATATATTCCCTATTTCTGAATTGAGCAAGCCTGAAGAACCCTTACTCCTTTAGCAAGTGTCTCATTGCATTCTAGACTATTGCATGTCTTGTATGCTTGATATGTGGTATTGCTTTGAAATTTAGATTGAATGGAAACTTGATATTTGCTTACCTGATTTTGAGCTTGTAATGCCTATTCTGTTAGATGGTATGTCAGCAAACGTAATTGTGTGTGTTTGATAAGTTACAATTCACACATGTTCTATGTTGAAGATAGACTAAGGGTTGGTAATGCAATTGTAAACTAGCCCCGAATGCTCCAACTCCTGTTTGCAGGATGTAAGTTATTTGTCTTAAGCAGATTATTTCTGTGTCTTGTCTCATTTAAGAGAAACATTAAGGCATTATTTTTATGATACTCAGTTCAAGTTTTTTTTCTTATTTCATGTACACTGATGATTTCTGTGCTCATTTACATGGAGTTGCATTTGGTATAATTACTGTATAAAGGCACTGTAGTGCTGTAGACACAACATCAAACAAGTGTTTGTACAGTACGTTCCCTAGGCAGAAATATGTCAGATAACTATTGTTTCCTGTCAGAATTCTCTTTTCCTTTTTAATGGTAAGCACAGAAGTCCTGAAGACTGTTTTAATATTAAGCTAAAAGGTATTTCTCATCTCTTAAGGAAAACTTTGGTGACTGTAGGCATTGGTGGTTTTCTTGTGGCTTCTGTGTTGTGGCTGTAAAGAAGCTTCCCTGTGAAGGGACTGAAATTGCAGTAACTAGACCTGCATTTTGCCATCTTCCACCTTAGTTTGCCTCTATTTTATTTCCCCCTTCCCTCACTTGGGCATATTTTTTTCCCCATTTCCCACTTCAATGAAACCCACCACTAAACTCACACCTTCCTGCACCAGCCTGTGTGGAACAGCAGCAACTGAAAGGAAGACAACCTGATGGGAAGAAAAGTAGAGTGAAGTACACCATGTTGTACTTCAACCAATATTGTACACCAACTTTAGAAGTGAATCAAATCCACTCTTGCTACAACTGTGGGGTAGGAAAGATCCTAAATCGTTGTATTTTGCACCTAATGTAGGTGTTAATGCCTCCCTCCACCCAATTTAACATAGAAACAAAACTTACTGCAGAAAGCTTCATTGAATACTGTACTAATTGTCTGCATCTTTAAAATGGTAGAATTTTAAACTAAAATGGAAACACCAATGCAAGGACGTACCATGAAGCTATCAGTGAAATTTGACAATGTTATGTTGATTCCTAGTATGATTTTTATTTTTTTTTTCGGTTGACCATATGTCTTACCTTTATGCTTTTATTCAAAGGGACACCTGCTGATGATGGTAGTTAACAGGCTTAATTGGCTGTGGGTGCACATCACAAAGACTTAGAGACTTTTTTGAAGCTTCTGCTGAAGGCTCAGCTTCTAGTTATGGGGGGGAAACATACTGACTGCTATCCCCATGTTTAATCCATCAGTTAGAGCAGACCAATAAATTTATGTAGGGGAAAAAAGGTTTGGCTTTTCTTCCAGGAAAGTAAACCCAGACTAGTCTATCCTCTCCTGGTCATTGACAGTCTTCAGGATAGGAGTTACAGAAGCTCATAAAAGCAAAAAAGACGTATTTGATATGTTTACAACTCTTTATAGTGTGTGTGGGGCTAAGTTGTAGGAAAATCAACAAAAATTTTTTAAGGGGGAGTGAGGAGTAGAACTAGTTCACTGCCCAGTTCTCTTTCTCTTGGTACTGCTTTATGTCCTGTTTGGGCTTAGCTGCACCTTGTTGCTGATCTTGCTTATCGAAAAAATACTCCCAGGTTCTTTGCTGTGACGTGTGTGAGTGCCAAACCCAACTCCATCAGTAGTTCGATACGCACATGCAGACACACGTTTTCCTAGTGACTTGTGAGGAGACTCATGACAGATGTGCTGACATTCGTGTGATCTGTATAACATGTCCAAAATTTAAAAACTCTGGTCTTTGGCAGCATTTGGAGTACAGACCCCGCAATGAATGCCTTATGCACATAGGTGTTTGTCTCTCTGGAATCCATTATATTAGTTAAAAAAAAAAAGGGGGGGGGGGGAATCTTCTTCTCTAACATCCTGCCAAAGAAGGCTTTACCACGACGAGTAATGCTCCTGTTCCAGACTAGTTGAAAGGGGAGAAGTGAGACCTCTGTCAAAATACCAAGGACCTCCCAGAACTATGCCTTCTGTATTTATTTTCTTAAGGGTTGTTATAGACTTGTCTGTTGGGAGCCAGTTGGGTGTGTTGGTGCGCCCAGACGTTATCTAGATGGAAAGCACTCTTGCCTGCACACCTGAAGCCATAGCCTGGGGTAGAGCGACCGGAAAGATGGGCTTGTGTACTACTGTAAGGAGGTAACTGTTGAGTAGAGAGATAGCCAGCAGTTACGTTGAACCTGCCGTGCACAACAAAACCCCGTAACAGGTATTCCAAGAGCAGCCACCTTCAGCTAAAGGAAAATGAGAAATACTGCTCCATTCGCCTTCCAGCCTTGGTATGCAGGATTCTTCAGAGTGGTGACTGGGGAAGTGCGAAAGGGGGTTACCATTCATTCGGTAGTGCTGCAGATGGGAAGCAGTAGCAGTCTCTCACGAGCAAGAGAATTTTAGACCCCTGGCCTAGATACTGATTTAGGAAGTGTGATAATTAGTGTATGATGATAACTGACTTTTTTATTCACCTCTCTGTTCAGTAAATGTTTTTCTTCCCTGTTGGGTTTCTGATAGCAGTTACGTGCCAGTCCAGAAAACGATCGTGACATTCATGCTGTCGACGACAGCTGCGTTTGCCTGCTGGCACTGAGCTAACCGGTGTTGGTTTAAGTTGCATTCGCAGTGCTAAGCCGAAGAAGTAGCAGCTCATTGCAGCTTTCCAGTATCTGAAGGGGGCCTACAAGGGTGCTGGGAGAGGACTTTTTACAAGAGCCTGTAGTGATAGGACAAGGGGTAATGGGTACAAATTGAAATCAGGGAGGTTTAGATTAGATGTCAGGAAGAAATTCTTCACAGAGAGGGTGCTGAGGCACTGGAACAGGTTGCCCAGAGATGTTGTGGATGCCTCATCCCTGGAAGTGTTCAAGGCCAGGCTGGATGAGGCTTGGAGCAACCTGATCTAGTGGAAGGTGTCCCTGCCCATGGCAGGGGGGTTGGAACTAGATGGTCTTTAAGGTCCCTTCCAACCCAAACCATGCTGTGATTCTATGGTTCTATAAATGGAAATGTTTAGAAAGGAAATCAGTGTCTTCACAGTACGAGTGGTTTTGTCCTCCTCACAGGTCACATCGGAATTTCTGTTTGTGTGGTATAAACGCTCATTTTGGGAGTAGCCCGACTGTTGGTGGCAAAAGCGATTAAAATCTGTACAGCCGTTGTATAGCACGTTCACAGCTCCAGAAGGCTTTTGCGTCAGTCGCTTGTGCATCCCTCCGAGGAGCTCGGCGTAGGCAGTTGGGTGGCTGTACGTGGCGAGTGGCCGGGTGTCCCTGGCAGCGCAGCACCCAGCTGGTGTTCTGTGGGCTCCCAGGCTTCAGCAGGTGCCTCCACGCGGGCCTACGGACGCCGGGGGCTGAGCTAAGCCACTCGGTGCCACGCGCTGTGTGAAGGGCACACGGGGCCTTGTGTGAGGCGTCATGGAAGGCACCTCTGCAGTAACTGCATAATGAAGCACAGTGCCAGTAGGGTGCAGGTATGCGAGTTTGAAACGGTATTTAAACACTGTCTGAGAGGAGCAGAATTAAACGTCTGCAGACAAATTGCAGCTTGCATTTGGATTTCCTTTTAGGCCACAAAAGCCATTTGAGGCCTAATCTATTAACAGAGATCATCAGCTTCCCTAAAACTCTTCTTTCTTTAAGGACTGAATTTAAGAAGATTTTTTTCTTATATCCTCTTGCTTAATAATGACATTCTTTCTAATTTTTATTTACTGGATGCTCTGCTTGTGCTAGGATTGGAAAACCATTATAAATATCTGCTAAAACAAGGCAGTTCGCCTAGGCAGAAAAAATGGGAGACACCTTTATTTTTTTAAGGGTTGCTGTTGTCTCTATTCTAATGAAGAACTATAAGATTTTTTTTTTAATGTAAAGATGAGTTTTGGACTATAACATAGATATCAAATCAAAATAGCAAAAGTATTTACAGAAGGCCATAGAAAAATGATTCTTCCTATGCAGGATGTTGGTGACTACTTTGTATTGTGGACTAAATCTCCTTTTGTTGAGATAACAAGTAATTTCGGGTGGCTGTTGAAAATCATGACACCTAATTCCATGAAGATCAATAGCCATTCACATTTTTTTGAAGTTTCTGCACCATCAAAGCACACCTCAGAACTGCTACAGCTTTGTTATAACCTAGGCAAAAATACACTGCTAAAGGATTAATGTTTGTTAGGGGGATGGTTCTAAAATTCTGATTTGTTGTCACATGATGATTATAATAAACAGATTTTTAGGCTACGGAATGATGTATCTGTGTATCTTGTTGATGCGATATCTTTTGTGAAGGTGTGGAAACAAAACATAAGGGAGAGTAGTGATAGCTGCCCGTGGAAAGTTCTGGGGTGTTTCTCTTGTTTGCTTTGGTGGGTTTTATCTTTATTTTGCTGTATGCAGGGAGAGACCATAATGGGATGGTAATTCACCAAGGTACTGATTCCCCCTGGTTATAAGGGGGAAAGAAAGTGCCTATTGTATTTGAAGCTTTTACATCATCACTTCTTTTTTAAAGCAAGCCCATTTCCTAATAATTAATATCGGGGGCCCTAATCAGAATCTTTAATCTGGCCTGGGAACTCTAGGAGTCTGTTTTGACTGTCCACTGCTGAAGTTTGTGTGTCTGGTTTTGCGACCCTCTTCTTCCTGTTGTTATTGATAGAAATACTGAAGGAAAAGTGTAAACTGGCATATTCCAAGAATAAAACCTGAATTCTGTATGAAGAGTTGTTAGTTGCTGTGTGCACTTCTGGATGGCTGCTTTCTTACGAGATACAAATGTTCATTTCCTTTAGAAGGCTGCTCTTTGAAGGATATCCTCTGGAATACTTACAGGCAACGGGTCAGTTCACTTACTTAAAATATCTGGGATGGAGGGAGCTTGATCTTTGACTATTTTGATGTTTTACTTTGCTACTGTATCATCTGAGGGCACGCACTTTATTTGATGTTAAAGGTTTTCTGTATGTACTTTTTGGTACATATTTTCTTTTAAGTGTGGTGAAAGTCTAGATGATTCTGCTGCTGCATCTGAAGGGAAAAATATTTATGTACTCTTACTTCGATCTTGTTTCTAATACACTAATATTAATGCTGAGCTGGAAAGACTCTTGATGGTACCTTTGTATTTATATTACCTTTATGTTTGGTAATATAGAACAAGCTTGTAAGGTGGGTTTTTTTAGTTTTGTGGTTGGTTTAGTTGTTTTAAGCAACCTTAAACAACTCAGCTTATACTTTTACTGGGCTATAAAACCTCTGTGACATTTAGTAAGAATTGATACCAATATAAAGTGAAACCCAGCTATTTTTTCATAAGGTAATAACTTTATTTCCAACGGACACAGGAAAAAGAGACTGTGACTCAGGCTCTATTCCATTTTATGGTCTTAACACTAAAAATCTGGCTCCAGGGAATGATCCAACAGGTGATTCTTCTTCATTTTTTTAAGAGTTCCTTTTAATACGAGAACTAAATATTTCTATTTGGTAGTTTAACACAGGTAGATACTTCAGTTTGGGGCCCTTCGGACCCAAAAGGACTTTGTCCTAAAGGTATTAAATAGATACACAACAGTATTATGCAGTGATGCAGGTTATTGTTCCACGTGGTATTAGAGTGTGTTTGATGGAATTGTCAGAGGCTTTCTAAATACACAGTTGAAAATGAGTGAAATGTTTATGGAAAATAATTGTGCAAGATGACAAAAGGGTGATGGGTGATGTACACGAAGTGACGATAGGAAGGGAAGAGTTGGGGATTGCTTAACAGGTGAAATGGCTTGAAGCTGGGGGAGGGTGCTGGTGGGTACAGAACTGCGTGTACATCAGCTGTAGAGCTCCCAGGGTAGAAACAGCTTAAGAGACGGGAGGAGTTGTTCTGCTCTCAGTTCGTTTCTCTGAATGATGTAGGCTAAGCCAACAAAATCTTCTGTCAGCATAGTTGTTTCTCAGAGCTTCTGCTGGTACAGCAATATCGTGTCAGGAGGGCAATCATTTTTCACGTCCCAGGCCAGCAGAACTGGGCTAGCACAACCGGAAGGTATGTCATGTTGGATTTCCTACGCATTTCTAAATAGTTCTTTCCTGGTGCCTTTTGACAGGCATGTTCTTGGGGGGAGGAGGAGCGTAGCCGCTCAACATGCGCATTCTCCACCAACCTAGTGCAGGGCTATTGTTGAGGTGTGTCATTTCTGAGAAGTTAATGCTGTAATAGTGTTCAGGCTAAAATGGCTTTTGTCTGCCAGCATTACCCTGTGCAGATGCTTGTCAGTGAGACCACAATATAAACCCTCTTTGTTGTTAACTCTCTTGAAGTCTGTCTCAGAAATTATTTTCTTTCTCTCCTCAGCTAAAAAAAAGAAGTGAGAACAGATCTTAATGGTGCTCTGGCTTTAAATAGCGTGTAAACCATTTAAGCTTATTTTAGTTACCCTAATGAGAGTGGAGTAGCCACAGAGCTGTGGTTTATAACAGGACACATGTGCTAGCCAAGTCGGTTTTTGTCCAGCACATTGTTCACTGCTGGAACTGTAATTTCTTTAGAAACCCTGCATCTGTTGAAACATGTGGATTGAACATTCCTGGTCGGTCCGGAGGACTTTGGTGGTTCTTCATGTTCTGTAGTTCCCCTAGTCAAAACTAATATTGTAGTGCGGCTTTTTCCTTAGGTAGTATCCTAGTATGCCAACTATTTCCTTTTCCCAAAGTGGTTAAATATACATACATTCAAAAAGGAAAATACCTGAAGCCTACTGCATGTAACATTAAGCTGGAAGCACCTTAAGACAATCCCTTTCTCATGGTATATTGTAGCTCGGGCTACATCCTGGTGACTGTTCCATTGCCCATGGGGAAACCAGGGGAAGTTGTTCACTTCTTTTGATGTACTTTGCTCTGATTGTTTGTATCTGCAAAGTGAAGTCCAAAAAGAGCTCCTAGGAAAATGACAGTGCTCTGTGCAGAACGGAACGGCTGAGCTCCTGAGGAGCCGGTGCTGCAGATGAAGAAGTGCTGTATAGTGCCAGTGTTTTAGTGCCAGTACTTAACTGACTACTGGAGGCAGAGCTGATACAGAGGTCACCACTGCAAAAAGAGGGAGCTACAGCTGGTTCTCTGCCCCTCTTGTTTCTTCATGCTGGCCTGCACTCACAAACCTCCTGCACACCACCCTAGCGCAGTAGCCCAGCAAAAACTGCCCCAGCGGAAGAGCTTGATGGCTCTCGGTCATTTCTTGTTGAATCACACTCTGGAGAAGTTCCGCAAACACCAGAGCTGGTGCGAAGGTGGAGGTAGGACCACACTTCAGGAGCATGGGGCAGAGGCTGTGGGGAGAAGCCACAGCAGCAAGACCTCCCCTTTTTGGCAGCGGAGAGTTCTCTGAGGCCTCGGCCTAACGTGACAGCATTCTTCCAGAACTGCCTCACAGTGGTCCTCCAGAGCTGAGCAGTAGCTGGATACGCTAATTCCTTTGCAGTTACACCCACAGCTTTTGTTAATGTCAGAATGACTTAATTTTTGATGGATATCTTTCTGCCTAAGTCATAATCACTTTCCCCTTTCATCCTAAGAAAGATATGTAACTTTTGGGGAGTGTTTTTGGTTGTTTGAGAGGGTTGGTCACAGAAGCCCTGGGGTTATGATGCTAATATAAATATGTTTATATAGTGTTTAAATGCTTCCTAAAATTATTGAGGTGAAAAACAGCTGGAAAAGCTCTTGTTGTGGCAAGTCTTCTATGTAAGAGTTTTCAAAGATATTTTTTCTAGAGAAGGTCCTGACTCTTCTCAAAAAAAGCCAAACAAACTGCACATCCAAGGAAGGCTTGTATCGCCCGTATGCCAGGGGGTAAGGCAAGACTGTTCCCAGAGACTGTACTGGACTCCTCAGTCAGTTCTGCCACTTCGGCTGTGAGTTGCTGCTGTGTATGTTACGGTGACACACCAGTATTTGTTGGGGTTTCTTTTGTGCAGCCAGTTCTGTAACGCTTTCTGAAATAACATGGATCCTACACAAAGCTTAGGTCTCCCAAAGGAGAAACAGGTGAATCTGTAGATTCCCCTTAAGCAGACAGTGCAGCTTCTGATGAAGACAATACTACTCTAGTCTTTATGTAGTAAAGGTAGGTGTTGTTTAGTGCAGAGCATCCCTTATGTATTTTTCCCCTTCCTGGTACTTCCTCTCCAGGGAAGATTCTCTTTGAAGCAGGAATATAGGGATAACAGAAGTAGGTGGAGGGTGTCCCTGCCCCTGACAGGGGGGTTGGAACTAGATGATCTTTACAGTCCCTTCCAACCCAAACCATTCTGTGATTCCATGATTGGTTCTTCTCAGTTTAACGGATTACAGCATAAATAGTACAGAAAATAACCACACCGTGATTTCTCTGTGTGTGTATACATGCGTAAGGGGGTCTGGCTTTTAAGCAGAGGGATTTTAGCTCTGTGATTCCAAGCTAGGAGAATTCAAATATAGCAGAAGTAAACCAACAGCAAAAATGCTTTACTGTAGATCACTTTTATTAGATTAATTAGTCTGTTCTTAACTCTGTCCCCACTGGTTTGAGCACATTCCCAACCTCTTCACTTAATTTGATCCTGAAGATGGTTCTTGTAGTTGTGAATGGGGAATTCCTTATGGCTGGTCAGAAATCTCCTGCGTTACATCCCATGTTCATCTTCCCCAGGATTGCTCTTCTGAAAGACAGGAAAGACTTTGGAAGTATGAAGTATGTAGAGGGACTGGAGAGAACCACTTCCGGTCTTTATCTCTTTTTACATTCAAGCATATGGAAACTATATTAAAAAATGGAAAAAACCCTATACAAAATTTTCGCATGTATATAAAAGGCTGGAGCAAATACCAGACTTCCTTTCTGCCTGTCTCTGTGCCTTACTACTTACTGTCCCCCTCAGCAGCCCCTTCCAGTTGCTTCTTGGTCCCCTTTCTCACTGTCTTTGCTGTGGTTGCAGGCCTTTTGGTGCTGGGATAGACAAACATCTCAGCTACGGCAGCTTCCTGCTTTAAATGTTAAATCCACTAATTGCTTGTGCTTTCTTCTTTTTAGAGTCTAACAGATACACAGTGCTGCGGGTATGGCTTTCTCTCCGTTGTTTCACGTAAACCTGGTCTGGTTTCGGGGAGAATACAAATGGATAATTACGTTCCAGCCTTTAGTGCTCAGATAATAAAGTTAATGCATCTTGTACAGCTTTATGTGTAACTAGGACAGAGTTGAGAGCTAAGACAAGGTGCTGTGTGCAGTCTGGAGATTACTGAACGACTTCAACAAGCCTCGCTGGGAACCTAGCGCTAACTGATTTTGACTGTCAAGTTTAGGGGGTGAACTACTTAAAAACCCAGTAAAAATGAGGTAGTTGGATCTTGTCCACAACAAGGGGTACTCTTGAAGCCTGTGCAAGAATTCCGTTGAAATATCTGGTGAACAGAAGCCTGTTTAAGCAATAAGTTTTCATTTTAGCTTTCGGCTGACGGTGCGTCCACTTTGGGTGCTGAATGTAGATTTTTCGCCCCCACCCTTCTAGTGCAATTTCCTGCCCTGAATGTGATTGATACCAGTTATTTTGACAGCTGTTCCTGGGGTCGTTCTGACAGTAACAATATCAGTAATAGCTTTAACAACAAAGAACAAAAAGAAATCACCTTTTAGTTTTTTTCTTCTTTTTAAAAGAATTGATTTCTTACGTCATGGGCAGAGAAAAGCTTCCTATCTCCATCTCCATTGCCAACAAGAAGGAGATGGAGGCCTTGATGCCTATTAGAGAAATTGGATTAAGTTGAGTAGATCCTGTTCCCAGAAATATCCTCACTCATTACAAGTCAGTTTAGCTGGTTTGCATATGATGATTTTCAAGTCAGAGCCTGAAACAAAGGACCCAGTGGTCTTCCCTGTATCATGATTCAAGAGGCTTCTACCATAAAACTCAGCAATGGCTTTGCTTGATGTCATCTTTTTTGTCGCTTGTCTTCTGGGTTGTGCAGAGGGAAGTGATGCGAGTACAGCATTATCACCTTCTGCCTGAAAAGCGTATGCCTGCAGAGTACTGGACTTCTGTCTCGCAGCTGAGGAGAGCAGTTTTCCCTCTGGAAAGGGACACGTTCAGAATAGGTGCCTAGACGAAGTGGTTACCACATTGCAGGAAGAGAATCCCCAGCGTTTTGGATGAATGGTGGTGGTATGCAGATACGTTTGGCAGCGTGAGTTGCGCTGGGGATGCCGATAGCCGTTTTTTTAAATGCAGTTGCAAAGGGACAGGAGCTTGAGTGACTTTGATGTAAATAAAGAAAAAACTTGGAGATGTTGAGTACACTTACTACAGTTGTGACTTGTGTGGGGAGTAGCAATTAAATTACACTTAATTTCCAAGACTGTATTTGCAACTCGATGTAAATTCTCAGTCTTCAGCCTCTAATCTTTTTTAACATTTCTCTAAAAATGATACAATGTATGTCAGTAAACAAAACCAAACAGCAAGTCTTGTTTACAGTAAAGGTTGTTCATCAGAGCTTCTTCATAAGTCTTAAATCACCATATGGATTGTCTGGAAAAACTAATTCAACAGCTGAACAGTACTGCGTATCCCATGTTGCGTTTTTGCACCCCTGTATTTCCCATTTGTTCTTTCATCTGCAGTCCTTCCCCCCCTGTTATGTGCAGTGAATAGGGTCTTCAGCAGGCCTGACTCACAGCCCATCTTTGGTCTTTCCTTCCTGTGCTGCTTTGCAGTAAGGTTTGTTCATCAAAATGTGTCTAGGATCTCATCCCTCTCACCAAACTGGGTGTTTCTTTGGATCTAGAGAAGTAGTTATAGCCAGGCTTTAATCTCACGTGCAGGGAGAGCTGGAGGTGTGTGGGCCCGTGTGCTGCTCTTTCATGCCATCTTAATCGTGCTGAGGGAACAGTTCAGCACCATGAGGTGCTCCCCTCAGAGTTGTAACTACTTATGATGGGTTAAGATACCTTAGCACCTAAGGAAGAGGTGTAACAAGCTGCACATTGTTGAAATCCCAATTTAAAATTCTGCTTACCTAAACCTCGTTCGCAGGGTTTATTTGGGGGCAAGGGGGGCAACATTATTCTTTATGTGCAGGTCTCATCTCAACTGGTGTTTGTGCTGTTTTTATGGTGGTTTCCCAGGAAGGGATCAAGAGACTGCAGTATTTCTGTGTGTATACAAACACCGTGGTGGCATGTAGAGATTGTGAAGTATTTGCTTTCTTTTGTTTCGTTGTAAATCCCACATCCCATCTTCAGCTCTCCAGGTTTTTCTGGAGACACGATATGGCTCTTCTCTCATGTAAAATTGATGTTATATTTAGCTTGTTTCCTATTACATCATTTTTTTGTTAAACTCTTGAATTATTAGAGTGACAAATAAAACTGTTAAAAGGCTGGGTACTCTCACAGCCTGACCTTGTGATTTTGATATTCTTTTCTCGTGACCTCAAACTGAAACGCGTTCAGAGTCCATCAGCTAAGATGCAGCTTGTTGGAGACACTGAGATCTTGCATGACTTGTTCCATCCCTTCCTCCTGCGTGTAGTGCAATTCTTCATTTTCCAGGAGAAGAGTTCAGTGCAGGTTCTTCACCTGTATCGGTTAAAATCGTGTTTATAAGCATGGAATAAATGTCTCGTTTTGTTTCTTAATTCCACTTGAAACAGCTCTGGTGTTTTTCACCTGTTTGTTTTCCCAAAACAATTCTAATTATCCCGTTACATGGAAATGAAGTAGTTCAGCTGAGGTGACAGAAGGTGTTCTTGATGTTGATTATCATTTGTAGTGTTGTTAATAAGCCCCTGACTAGCTGTGAGGAAAGTGTTTGGGCAATGCAATACGGAGATGCTTCCCAGCTGTGTCCTTCCTGTGTATCTTTCACAGGTTTGAAAGCTGGTTATTTGTGTTCCTTGCTTTAGGCTGGTTTTGCCGTGTTGGTAGGTTACATTCTGGTTGCTGTTGGATGTCTGTTGCCCACCACTTCAAAGGCATGTTTCCTTGTGGGTGGGGATACGACTTATTCCTCAGAAAAGCCAATCCGAAAGACGGGGATGATGGAACATCATCAGTTGTGTAGGAATGTGTAAATCCTCATGCAATAGCAATCGCTTTCATGAACAAACTGAAATTTTCTTCTGTAATTCCGGTTGCCTAAAATATGGATTGTGCGTTGTGCTTGTAGGTTATTAACTAGGACAAAGAAAAAAGTGGTTAGGTTAACGGGGATTTGAGAGCTTTCCTGGACTATTACTCCTCCACACCTGCTGGGCTGCTTATTTCTAACTGTCTTTTCAGACTCTTATAGGAGATACCTGCTGGGTTAGAGAAACGACGTTTCTCTACGAGTGCCAAGAAAACAGTTATTATGACTACTGGTGAACTCTGTAATACAGAAGTAGCTTGGAAGTCTAATGGAAAGTGCTACTGCTGCTAGATAAAGCGGGTAGAAGGAATAGATATGACGCATGCTGAGTTCTTATGTGGGTTTGTGGGGGTTTTTTCTTGAAATGACTATTTAAATTCTTCAGTGTCATCATGTTTCCTCTCCCCTCCCACCCCAGACAAAGGTATCACCTATTTCCTTTGTTGATTTTTTTAGGCATTTGAAAGGGATGTTCTTGCTGATTCAAGACACCATAGTTCTGTCCAGGACTCTACACTGGGGATAAGGACATGGGACTCCTCCTGCCAGATTCCAGATGGTTCATTACAACTGACATCTTGGTTGACAACTGTGAAAAGGAACTTTGGATTATTTCACTTTGGGGATCGTGGTCTCCCACAAAAATAAACTGTAGGACATATCAGGTACTAACTCATACTTACATAGACTTTTCCATAATGTTATTTGATTATTTGCTTTCTATGAAGGACTTGAAGCATTCAGATCTTATTCTTTGTTTCTTTTAAGAAATGTAAAATTCTTGGTTTTGTCTTGCACTGTAGCTGAGTAATGACAAGAAATTGTGTTTCTTATTTCTTGGGGAAAATTGGGGTGGTTCTGTTACAGCTTTAATCATTAGAGTTCTCTCTTATATCAATAATTCTAAGTACTATATAATTATTATAAATTATAATTGCTGATAATGGTGGATATTATCCTGATTACCAAAGCTGTCTCTTTCTTTCTTTCTTTGCTGCTTTTGAGTGAGCACTTAATTTTATTAAAACTAGTTGTCTGCTTTTAGTGGGTAAGATAGTTCCTGCATTCGGAGCTCATCCAGTTGTTACCTGGCAACTAGGAAGCCTGAGAGTTTTAATGAAATTTATGAATCTTTCCACACATGGTGCGTTATGATTCATCTTTTTTGTTTCAACTCTTTTAAAAGAAATCGGTACCTAATTCTCTAGTCCTCAAATGAGAAAAGCTTCCCTTGTTTCTGTTGGAACGTAGTTTGACTGGGGGAATCTGAATGTTCAGTTGTTTTAAAATGCAGAAGGGAAGATCTGCAAGCTCTGTCCTACAGTGTAGCTCTTAGTTCTCGTTTATATAGACATCTGTATAAGCCTCGTGATAAAAGTGGTTAAAATGAAAATGGTCAAATCACTCCCTCTGATATGAGAGGAAAAAAGTATCATAGCAGGAGGGGGAATCCTTTTTGCAACCAAATCATGTTAATTTTGGGTAGCTGTTTAGGGATGTGATTTTAAAAATTAGTTTAAAATTACTCAGCGATCCACTTTTTCTTTGTCCTAAAGGTTCCATATTTCGTGTAGAATCTTAAAATAACCTTTTCTAATGAGGATGTCTGATATTCTTACTGCAAAAGATGAAACTGATGCAATGAAGGGTTCAGAAGCTGAATTGAAAGATACAGACCCAGTTGAAAACCTTATAAAATCAGGAAGTCAGGAGCAAATTCAAGTGGAAAAGGATGAAAATTGCCCTGATAGCAAAACCAATATGCCGGTAAGAAGCCTTTTACTTTATTTTTCACTAGTAAATCATGTGAAATAAATGTGTGTCTTGTTCTTCTCCCTTTCTCATGACCCTCTGATGTTTCTTTGGTACTTCTGGAAAATATGGCTGGTGTTAAGGAAGCAAGTAGTGTGCTTATGGCTTCCTCTCTCCTCCTTTGCCCACTTTGCTGTTTGTGCTCATGTAAATGAGTGTCAGTCATTGTTTGAAGTAGACGAGCAGTTTTCATGGGAACCAGCACTTTGTCCATATCTGTGTTTTCCTGAGCGCACACGTGAAGCTGAGGTTTTGTTCACTGTAGCAGAACAAGGCAAAAACTCAACACTCAAGCTTTCTCTTGCTGTTGCTGAATCCCGACTGAGTTCCTGAGACCGGGCTGTATTAAGAATACACTACGCAGTAGTAGCGTGGCTTGATCAAAACACTAAAATGTTGAGTGTCGCTGGCATGAACAACGCGCCCTACAGCACAGCTCAGCGTGTCTGCCCTGGGCAGGGGTGAGCAATGCCGGGCTCTGGAGCTATGTGCAGCTTACAGGGTGCTCAGGTGTGACTTCTACGGCAGAGCTGTACTGCATGAGGCTAAAGTAATCCAATGTAGGTAATCCAAATCCCCAGGTGGTGGAGTCAAGCCGGCAGAGCTCCTGAGGCCGGTAGGTCTGGGTCCTCCCTGAGCCACCAGCACACGGTCCAGTTTCTTTCTCCCTACATCAGTGGTGGAGCGAGCTGGTGAGCTATCGTCCCATCTTGGCTGCGAGCTGGTACTCCTCGTACCTTCCCTTTTCCGCTGTTCCACCGCTTGACAACTTTGGTACATGATTTATGAAGTGGGAGAGCTTGGGCCGTCCACGTGCACGCACTGCAGAGCTGACGCATATGAAGGAATGGCCTGTGCAAGGTGGGAGATGTAGCTATAAAGGAATTGTGGCATCTAATTTCAAGTGGGAGAACTGTGCAGTTAGTGTTGATGGTCAAGAATCCTGAAAGCTGGGTCTCTCTCACGTGGGACAAACTAGCTAACTCCTGGCTGAGGCTGCCCACTTGGTTGCTGAAGTTTTGTCTTAGAGGAGGTGAGGAGCTAAGGAAAGCAACTGAAAATTTCTGGCACAACGATGTTTTTCTGAAAGAAAAAAAAAAAACAACCTCCTGATTGGGGTATGGCAGTGTTCTCTTGTGGGATGCAATAACAGGACAGTAGCTTATTAGATTCTTGTTATTGAGAACTGAAGAAAAGGTTCTTCTGGGAGTTGTTTTGTTCAAGACTAACAATTCCATAACCCGCTGAGTGAAGTGTTTCCTATGTTAAAGCACTTCCAAGTAAATCTTGCAGACCACTGTAATAACAGCACAGTTTTACACTTTAATATCTGCTGCCTTTATTAAGGCTGGCATCAGTGTAAGTAGATAATTTCACGGGGGGAAGAAATCCTTAAAATGAAATACTCATGTAACATGAGAAATAACTGCGACTGGAAAGATGGTAGATACTACAGCTGAGCTGACGTGTTCTTTACTCAATGGAATGTACTGGTAGTGAGCCTTAAGAACTAGATTAAAGTTTTTTTTATTTTCATTACAGTTCAGTAACTTGGAAAAGCCTCATTCACGTTTTCTCATTCAACAGATTTTAGTGTGGGAACTTCTGTGAGGCTCAAGTGGCAAACCTGCTTTCCTGCCAGCAAGGGTTGCTGCGTACTCAGGCCTGGTCTAGAGAAAGGAATCTGTCGGTGCTGCCAGTGGCCGTGGGGTTTGGCAAGGGGTTGGTTGTGTGGTGGTGTTCATGTACAGGAGTAGTAGCTGGTGTCTGAAGTAATTACCTAGCACACACGATGAATTGAACAACTGTGTAACGGAGGCTGTTTGAAGGAGACAGCTTTACTGTCATCTTCGTTCACTGTTGGTGTGAGTGTTGTATTCAGGAGTTTCCATCAGAATCCAAACATTGCTGTTAGATGAGTAATTAAAAACTGGGTTTCTAGGCTGAGGATATTGATCTGCAGCGTGGTAGGAAGACAGCCCGTTACAAAGCCAAAGCCCTTTGCAACAGTGGAAGCCAGTAAAAGTTCATGTCACTGGTACTGTGCTGGCTGGTAGTGCAAATACCTATGTCATATAATGAGGCTTTCTCGCTTAAAAGCATATCCTATGCTAAAACACAAACCAAAGGCTTAGGTCTGCCTGTATGAAACACAACTTCTGGAGTTGAATGCATCTGCCATGTGATATGGGCAAGACCAATGTTGTATTAAGTGAGTATTATCCTGGTTTGGATTTATGGAAATTAAGCAGATATCCCTGTCCTTTGGAGGAATTAGATTAATTTTTGACTTAGCAACTAGACATCTGCCTACAGGTGTCTTCCCTCAATACTAGCACAAACCTTTGCTTTCTCTCTGTTCCACAGCTTGAGTTCTCGGAAGCTTTTCTTTGCCTCCTCCCCAGCTGTTTTGGTCTTGTCAGGATTTACCTGTCTCTGTCTTCAAACTATGTGATTTAATACATTTTAATGGACAAACAATCAGGCAGATTCTGTTTAGTTACTTTTGTACTGTTGACAATGCCCTTGTGTCCAACGAAGGAACTATTTTTCCATCAGTAGTCCTCTGCTGTGTCATAGGAAATTGCTGTCACTGCTCACTAGTACCGGGCAGCAAGTGACCACAGACCATGCTGTTCTTTGCTTCAGCATTAGAAAGCTATCCGTGGCTGTTAGCGTGTAGCCCTTAACTGGATTTAAAATTAGGACCTAAGTTAGTGGAAAGGTGCAAACTGAATGGCCTTATAACACTCTTTGTGCAGGTCTTGTGTGTCACACCTGTCCTGACCTGTCCAAGGGGTACGTCAGAAATAGGTACGGTACCTCCTCACACAACCTTTCAGGCTTCCGAGTTTGCCATCTTGTGCCTGACCTGTTGTTATCCAGCTTCTGTAGTGGTGATAGAGGAAAGCGTGGAACAGCTCCAGATCCTCACTTTGTATTTAATATACATCATCTGTGGAGATAATAAGGAAAAAATAAGACAGTGAGATGAAAGCCTGAATATATATGATTATTTGTGTTTGGTAAGCTCTATCTTAGTTCCCTTTCTATTTGTAGTTAGAAATGAAGCATAGTAGTTGGTCTTAAAAGTTCTTGGGTTTTTTCCAAGACCAAAAAAAACCTAATTGTTACTGTCATTGTGCAGTTGTTTGGAATACTTGGTTTCAAACCAGTGTTTAAAAGCATGCCCATAATGACTTTGAAGGGGGCATAAATATATTTTTAATTTAGCTTTCATTAACACAGTGTTTTCTCAAGCCAATAAAAGCCTGAGGGTTGCAAATATAAAGCAATTGCTTTACTTGTGCTCACTAAGGATTACGTATTCTGGAGTAGCTATAAATTGTTTTTCACAAATGGGAAACATAAAGATGCTCTGTGTGAGCAAAACCTTGTAGATGCAGAGAAATTAAGACTGAACTAAAATTCACCAGCCTGAAAGGATAGAGAATGTGTGTTAATGGATACAACATGCACTGACTGCCTCTATTCCTGGAATTCCAGAGGAAACGTTTTCCTCTGTCGGTGTGGTTTTGCCCCAGAAAGGATCTGTGCCAAATCACCCTCAGGTTTTGTGAGCACCGTTACTGCTGATTTCCAGGCACAAGGAATCCACGCTTATCAAAGGGTTGGTTTACAAGGCAGCTGTTTCTGGATGACAAGTCTTAGGATGATACTTACCTCGTGTGTAACTTTGAGTCGTTTCAGTCAAGGGAGCATCTCTCCTCCTACAGTCACCTCCAGCTCTCCCCAGTGGTGTTGGTTTGTTCCCTAAACCTCTCGGGTGCTCTTGAAGCTGAGCACCATGCTATTGAAGGATCTTGGTTTACTACCCCGAATACCCCGTATTGCTTTGATCTTATTCCCCACAGGTTGCAAACACCTATCTTTAAAAAAACTTCGCTCAGCGCAGCGTAACTGACAGTGTCAGTTGGGTTGGCTTTCCAGCCTGGCAACACAACTGTCATTCTGCAAGCAGAATGCAGGATGGGGTACAACACCTGTCAAGAAATCAAACTTGTCCGGTTGTGGATGAAATCTGAAAACCCCGTTAATTTTAAACATCCTTACAAAGCATTCACATTTGATGTTAGGACATTTCGGTTTCAGTATCTCAAAGGCATTTGTTTCACTTTATCTGGCATGAACATACGTTAAGTTTGGGCTGCAGTGGGTTCCTGAGACCTTACTGAGGTAAGCAGGGAGGAGATACGTGCTTTGTACAGATCTTAATGAAATGTATGGAATGGTTCCAGCTTCCCTTCTCTGATTGCTGCTTTGTGTTGGGTTTTTTTAATAATCGTTCTTGGAAGGAATTGCAGTATGTATGTCTTGTGTAATTAGTGATCAGTAACATGTGTACAGGCTTGGTTAACAGTACTAGAAAGTCTCTTTTGGCTAGTTTAAAACGTCTTATGCCCTGTGAAACAAAGTTGATTTTTCCCCCCCCTTCCCCTTTTCTCCTTCTTTCCTCTGTTCTCCCTCCTCTCTGGTCCCTCCCCCAGCGGTGCATCTGAGGTGTGAGCTTCCCTGTACGCGTGTCAGTTATACTGTTATATACCCCTTTGCCAGGGATATGCAGGGTGCCAGCTTTCCATACGCGAGGTACGCTTTCAGCGCAGCTGATCGAAGGGCAAAAATACTTCACAGGTACCAGCAAGCTCAGAGTCTCTGTGCTCTTCCAGGTATGAGAACATTGCAACTGGTTTTGCAACTCGAAATCTCAGCAAGCTTCCTGTAAAAAACCGACCATGAGTTCGGTTGGGTCTCAGTGCTGCTATTTAAAATCCTGTTAGACAGTGAGGCGAGCTTAAATGAGCTCCCCTCCTGGGCTCTTCAGCTAAGCTGGCGAAACATCCAAGAAAGACTCTTGGGACTTGAGGAAAATGAGAGCGCGAGCAGTTCTGCCTTTACGTGGCAGGACCCTTGTGTTCTTGTTAGCAACATAGATGTCCTGCTGAGAAATTGAGGTACTTGATAGACATCTGCTCCTTTGAGCCTAGGACAGGGAGGGCTGTCCTCATCTAGTTAGCAGAGTTGTTGTGCAGTGTCCTTCTGAAAGGATACCCCTTTCATAAAGGAGGAATTATTGTTCATTAATCAACTTTTGAAGCTATATTAATGCTACAAACAACACTTGAAATTATATTCATTTTCCCTTACAAACATTGGGTCTCTGCTCAGTAAAACGGGTTCACTTCAAGGCTTGTCTGTTCATCAACCTTAGTGCTGCAGTGAAACCAGTACTTGATGTTGGGCTGCTCTAAGCGCTTCTGTTCCTGTGTACCCGTCGGAGTGTTGAGCTGGTTTAACTGTGCAGTTATGAAATTGTTCAACGCTTTCTCGGTTCAAACATGCCTTTCAGTCACGCACGGTGCAGCAAAATGCTGGTAAGGCTTGGTTTTTTAAAAGAAACGATAGTAATGGAAGAAGGGATCTGGGAGGAGGAAGAGCAAATGAATGCATAGTACATTACTAAATTAAAGAAAAAGATACCAGTAGCCTGTTTTAAAGTCCACTTTTGTAACTCCTAACATGAAAGAAAAAACCCCTGTGTTTTAACCTGCTTATGACAGGTCATCATCTGCTCCCCTCGTAGAAGCAATGCTTTTCTTCTCGGGTTGGGTTTTTTTTTCCCATATCACTTTTCCTGGTGGGTTTCAGGAATAGGAAGAAAATTTACAAAAACCATGTCCCGTTGCCCAGGAAGTTAGGATGTGGGAATTTAAAATGTGAGAGCTGGCTGGGAGTGTCAACTGCTTGGATCTTACTGAACAAGAGTAATGCTTGCTTCCCGCTACATTCCTGTAAAATCTACTGTGGATGACTGAAGACAAGAAATCAGGGACAAGCACAGTGAAATGGGAGAGCATATAATCCTGCAGGCAGAAACACCTGCTGTTCCTTTTACAGATTTGACTGTCATGCCAGTAATAACCGGTAAAGCTTTCTCTCACACAGACTTGTGCGTTAATAAAATTGTATGACGAAGTTTAACCAAGCTTTTTCTGTTGTGCCTGTCGTTCAGCGGCCAGTGCAGTCTTTTGGACAGACAGCAAAAAGGTCGAAGGTACAGTAGACTCGTGTGCTGGCATGCTAAGGAAGCCCTTCATGCTTGATGAAGCTTTGTTCCTTTGTGGAAAGTGCCTTGAGTTTTATTTTTTTGGCGTTGAAGCTTTGTTTTATTCTGTTGGATTTTTTTTGTCTTGCCTAGTTGTCTGCTTTTGTGGTTTGCCTTTATATTTTTAGTGGCTTTTTATTGTTATGGAGAGAAACCCTTTCCCAAAGACTTTATTTCCGTTTCGTTAGATGTGCTCTATTGTGCTGACAATGCCCTCAAAAGCTGCAGTTGCTTGGGTGTTTTCCTCCTAAAGGAAATTATTTATTCTAATGAACATATTAAAAATTCAGTTTCCAGCCGTTTTGTTTTACATAAAATGAATGGAAAATAACGGCTTGTGGTGTATTGATACCATTTTTTATAAGCCATAGTTTTTAATTTTACATACTTTCCTTCAGTCAAACACAAAGTTAAAGTTAGTTCGGAGCCTTGCGGTATGTGAAGAATATCCACCACCTCCCACAGCTGAAATATCACAGGACCTCCAGGTAAAAATCATGTTACTGAAGTTTCTGAAACGATTTGCAGTTGTTGCCATTCAGAAGAAAGTCTTGGGGGTACTCTGTACATACGCAGACACCGTATGATTTCAGTTTTTTTGGTACAGCTCTGACTGAGGTGGTCGTACCACTCGGAGGACTTGCTGTTTTGCTTCTCTGAGCTCTGATGGTCGATGCCTGGGGAACGGGAAGAGGGGCTTAGTTGGTTGCTTTGGCTTTCGAGTGTTACAGCGCACTCGAGGCACTCCCAAACCGTGTAGGTGCTGTCTGCCGCCAGTAAGGCACAAAACTGGTGATTAATATGCAGCATAATTTATCAGCTTTTTCTATTTAGAAAATCTAAACAGCTGTAAGCTCTGGTGTTTTAGCTGAATTCCTGCATATTAGTTACAGTTGCTGGTATTAACGCGTGCCTGGGGTATTTCTGAAGAGTAACCTGTTTAAGATGGTATAATACGCATAAAGAGGTTCCTAAATGAACCTGGATGAAAACATGTAAACATACTTTCTTGAGGTTTTAACCCAAAATCTAGCTTTCCTGACTTGCCCTTCAGAGCAAAATACTACAGCTGGTGTTGGTTCTGTGGGTGAATAAGGGGCGTCAAGATGCTTTTGTGCTCTCACTCCTAACAAAGCTGAAGTGATCCTTAGTGCCTCATTCGTAAAGCACATTGACTTGTTGTGCTGTTATTGGAAAAGCTTCTAAACTGTCCTTTTGTGAAAGTCCCACTTTCCTGGACAAGCAGAAGGAACGGGTACAATAGCAGGCTGTGAGGAAGTTGTGCTGGGGGGAGTGGTAATTCAGTTTTTGGGAGAGGAGGGAACTTGGGAGAACTCATGGAGGTATTTGTCAAGCTAATTGTAATTTTCTGAGATTGAACCACAAAGTGTCTGGGTTGGCTTTTTTTTTTCTTGGGAAAACTGAGAAAATAGTGGTTTTGGTAGTCCCTCACTAATACAACAATATTTGAAGAGTTGACTAGAGAAATTTTGCAACTGGGCCTGCCAGTTGGATGAAAATGTAAGTCATAGGTTGATACAGGCTATAGAGTAAGAGATTAAAAGGCAACAGGAAGGTCAGTGCTGTTTACCATGACTTACAACCCTGTTGTGATGTTTTGTGTAAGGTAACAAAGTTGACAGTGAGCCCTAGTGCAGGCTTAGTTGTTTAGTCTGAAGCGGGAGGGTTTAACTTTCCCAGTCACTGTCTCTAATGACAGGACGACAGAATCCTCATGTGATGGGCTGCTCATCCACAGTGTATTTCAAAGAAAAGAGCTGTTAGGATGTTAAAAACCTCCAGCACTGTACAACAGCATGTAGTTCATGGTTTGAAAGCAGACATTTGTAATAAGTGTTTGCTGGAGATGGTGTTTATTTATGTCCTCTGGGGTTCTACCCTCAGCTGGCATGCTGCAGGGTCATTCTGGAAAGGAATCAGAATGGTTGGGGTTGGAAGGGCCCTTAAAGACCATCTAGTTCCAACCCCCCTGCCATGGGCAGGGACACCTTCCACTAGACCAGGTTGCTCCAAGCCTCATCCAGCCTGGCCTTGGACGCTTCCAGGGATGGGGCATCCACAGCTTCTCTGGGCAACCTGTTCCAGTGCCTCCCCACCCGCTCTGTGAAGAATTTCTTCCTGATATCTAATCTAAACCTCCCCACTTTCAATTTAAACCCATTACCCCTTGTCCTGTCACTACAGACCCTTGTAAAAAGTACCCCCCAGCTTCCTTGTAGCCCCCTTAGGTACTGGAAGGCTGCAATGAGGTCTCCCCGGAGCCCAAGGAACAATGGCAGTAGTAGAAGAGGTGTGAAGGCCTGGTCTACGGAACGGATTGAGTTGTGTGATGAGCTAAGTGTGTACGAAGGCAATGCCAGGTTGTATAAGAAGAAACAAAATGGGATCTAGCTGTGAGTTTTCTTTGAAAATGGTTATCTCTCAAAAAAAGAAAGGGCCTCTGAATCCCAGTAACTGTGCAGTGATTGAGAGAACAAATTTAGGTCTTCCCGGTGGCGCGGAGAAACGCGTGTTCCAGAGAAGAGGTAGAAGTAGGAATCTGTTACAAGTTCAGATGCAGGAGTGTAGATCCTATGGGGCACAGCTCTTCTGTGACCCTCTGTGACAACTCCTGCGGGCCGTTTCTTTTTACTTCTTCATTTTGCATTCATTTCCAAAGAATCCTTGGGAACGGCACGGAAGAGTTCTTTTGCAGGCCGCAGTCGGCGGCTGGCTGCCTCATGCCCCGTGCTGTGATGCACGATTTGTACGCGTTAATTGTGCCTGGGCCGTGCGGGAGGTCAGCGGCGTGGGGAGGTGAGGGGCTGTCTTGGACAGCCACCTCTGGCAGCGTGAGAACAAACTGATGGCTTCTCCTTGCTGGAAAAGTCACTGCTTTGTGGTGTCACTGTTTGCAATGAAGTGATGGGTTCTAGTTTTGTGTTTATACTTAAAATGGGTCTTAAGCGTCAGGAGGAATAAAATTCAGGATGATGTTGCTGATAATGCTTGAAGAATTCAAATTTTGGTTAGAAAGTGTCAGCCTTGACAGGGTGAAAAATAGACTTGTTCAGCTAGGAGCTGGTGAGGTTTGGGGTAACTGTAGCCTTGTCTGTCAGACAGCTGCTGTACAGGCTAGAGGGCAAGGGCTCCCCCGAGGCACATGCTCGCGCAGAAGTCGCCACTGCTGGTTGCTTCTCAGAAGGCTGTAATGCAGGAGGTGACAGACCACACAAATTGTCTCAAGCAGGTCAGCTTACTTTTTGATGTACTTGGTCATATTCCCTTGAGCAGTCACAGCGTGAAAGAAGATACTGTTCCTTGCCGAGAAAGCTAGGCAGGAGCGCTCACATTTTCAAGTCTCCATTGTTCAAAAGCACTGGCAGCCCTTGACTAAAAGGTGCTACGGAAGTACGAGCTTCTCAGATTATTGCAGGAGGAGGAGCGTAACCAATGTATCTGCTCTTTTACCTTAGTGTATTTACAGAGTCTTTATTCTCTCGCTGTCCTCTCCCTAACTGCTAGGTACTGGGGCTGTTCTGGTTCCGTATGCTCTCATAAGGAGTACGAACACTAGCGAAGGATGATAGATTTCAGCTATTTTAAGGAAAGCTGTTTCCATATGACTGGCAGTTTTTATTAGTGGTAACGAGTAAATAAGCCTTCACAGGATTGAACTTTCTTCTTCAGCAAAATAAAACAACCCAGAGGGGTTGGGAAGAGAAGGCCAGGCTCTCTAGTGGTAGTATACTGCCTTGTGTAAATCCAGGTGGCTGGTGGTACAAAGCCAAGACCCCAGGATATATGGGGCCTTGAAGCAGTATTCTGGAAGGTTTCCTGGCTCTTACCTTTTTCTCAAGTGCTTTGAGCTGGAGGAATCTATTAGGTTTTGATGATTTTTGGGGGGTTTCGCTTTTTATATGGCTTTTTGTTTAATCAGGACTTGGTGACCATTTCTTCTGCCTACGATGAGGACTTCAGATAGGTGCTGAGTGACAAGACAGAGCTTGTTAAACCCATATGCCCTCAGAGCTGTGCTACAGATAGGGTGGGATTTAAAGAATTTTAGGTAATAGAAGCTAAAAGATTTCTCGGCAGCTTGCCAGTCAAGTAGGTCATATTTAATTAGATGCTACAGTTTTTATAGCAGGAAATCACAAGGCAGTGCCCTTTGGTACACAGTTCTGTTGTATCACTCTCTCAGTAGAGTTGGTGGCAGGAGAAGAGCTGGCAGTTCAGATGGCTGTTCCTTTTTTAGCTCTCGTTGGGGAAAGAAGTATGAAAATGATTACTTGCTGAAATCCTTGACTGAACTGTTGCTGTGTGTTTTTACTTTGGAGGAATTCAGAGTATGCAGTCAGTTGGCTAGTGAAGAAAAATAAGACTTTGCAGATTACCTTAATTTACTGCTAGTTTGTAGAGTGTTACTGCCAAATGGAGAATAACAGCTTGGTGGATGCAAGTCAAAAATAATTTCTTAACGAGATGCAAACCCAGTTTATTTCTTTTTCAGCTCTTAGGCAGCTACTGGGTGAACAGTAGGTGTAACGCGCTGTGTAGCGACACATAAATTGCTTATTTGAATTGATATTCAGGTTTATGAGGTGAGGAATGCAAAGATTTGGTTTGGACTCCTCAAGGTTTGTAGGCAACTCTTAAGACTAGAAAAGAATGATACAAGAGTTGGTTATCAGGGGCTGGTAACCGGTTTTATCACTCAGGTGTAGATAATGTCGTAAAAGTGGAAATGCTGCTTTGGAGGGTGTTGGTGGCTGAATAAGCTCAGTTAGAACATTTAATGTGGGCAAAAAGTCATAATGCAAGGGAGAGCTGATAAAACTATCAGCTTTTATTTTTTCCTCAAGTGAGAGGTTGTTACTGCAGAGATGCAGGCTGAAAGCAGTTTGTACATAACCTTTTTAGTGTGCCGTGGCCCAGTCGGAGGGGACCAAGGAGACGCAGGTTGGTGAGCTGGGCAGGGAGGAGCGGCACCGTGGGTTGGGCGAGGGGGCGTTGGCAGGTGCAGCACTCTTCAGCCGTGGTGAATCCCGGCTATATTTAACTGCAGCCAGCTTACCGGTGGGAGATGAGGTCTGTGGAATGACACGTGGGGAGCAGCTTAGTGCAGGTGCCTGGGTGCAGGTTAGAATGGGCTTGAAGGAAGAGCAGGGGCTTGCATGGGAAGGGATAGGGTGCAGGACAGGAGGTGAGGGGCAGGTTCTTTGGGTTGGGAAGGTCAGGTCTTCTCGGGTGGGGAGTGATGGCATCAACTCAGCTCACCTGAGGGAGCACAGTTGATGTCTAGGGGAGTTAGAGATGGATGGTAATGGGGAATCTCGCTCTTAGAGGACTTGGCCACTTCTGGAGCCATTCAGACACATGGCATCTCCATTTCCCCCGACCTTCGTTACTGCTGTCTGAAATGCCAGCCCTTCACTGACAGTCTTGGTACAGAGTAGAGAGGCACAGTCTTCCACTGTTTAGGGCACCATTAATTATGGCACTGTAATTTCAAAGGGAAGTTCTTCCTGCTGTATTTGGGAAACAGGTTTTACAGTAGTTCACCTACTTGTATAAAACCACGGATCCTGAGATGCTGACACAAAGTACTCTATCGAAATACACAGGGAGTTAAGGATTTAAGCCTTGAGGACAGTAAGACCTGCATATTTTGCCTTGATACATTGTACTGTAAATATTTCCCTTTTTGTGGATCTGGTCTGTCTTAGATTGAAACATTTGTTTTATTTTTATCTTCTGGGTATAAACCAAATTGAAACTTGAAACAAGCTTTTATAGTCAAGATGTGAAGAAAGGGTGGGGGGGAGCATCATGGATGACAGATGACAACTTTTCTAAAGCTTCTAAATTTATACACCTGGAAACCTGGAATATTTCCATATGTGTATCAAATAAAATACTTGGGATTCCGTTTGAGCTAGCATTCAGGGCCTGGAAGTGAGTATAAATTCTGGAGTGTGTGTAGTGCTTCATCTTTTCTATAGTTTTTGATATGCTGATAAATAATTCCATTTTGTGGTTTCATAAAGTACATCTGGGATCAGAAAGAATACAAAGGCAATTATTTTCCTTGCTTCTTTATTTTGCAGGGAACATAGTACAAAACAGTTCTTCTGCAGGTATTGTTGGAAATAATTTCCATGATGACTGATTTTTACTTTTGGCAGGAGAACATTCAGATCCAGTTGTCACAGTCTTTTGAAAAAGAAGAAAAACCTGCAAAAGATGAAACGGAAAAGGAAAAATCCAGTGATAAACTATCCAGAAAAATGTTATCAAGAGGTTTGCCTTCTGCCATTGTGCTTTTTGATGTGCTGTGCAGCTAAAGAGTGTTTGGGGAAAATGCAGGTTGCTTCCAGGGCATCCTTGCATCAACCTGGCTTTGTGGTTTTAGCAAGTGAAGCAAGTAGATCAGACATCTTTGAGCTGGAGAAGGAATTGCTCCCAGAGGATTCACTGCTTTCGAGGCTTCCTCAAACACCCACTCCAGCAAATGCTTTTCCTTGCCTGCCTGTCTAGCTCTGCAGATGAGCATAAGAACTACTGTTTCCTCACTGCATTTACTCCTAGACTTTGTTACAGGCTTTGTGAAGCTCAAGTGAGATGATAACCTCCTTTGTACCTTCTCGGATCTTTGCCTGTCTTTACAGAAGGCAATGGTCTTGTTTCTTTGCTTATTTTAGTTTTGATAATATCTAAAACTTTTTAATGAGGTTTTGGTGCAAGGGTAGAACTACAGAATAAGAGACAAGTATATTTTCACAGTAATACTCCCGCATTCTGGAGTGAAGATCCATCTGTGGAAAATCTTTGATTTTTCACCTGGAGTAGAATTGCAGAATTGATGACAAGAGCCTGTCTCTGTCCGTGTTTCCTAATGCCTCCTAAAGGTAGACGATGTCATACGCTGGAGTTGGCAAGTCATTGCACAGCCCTTCCTTTACAGAAAGTATGCAGAATGTTTATCTGAACATCTTAGGTCGCCTGTTGCGTGGGGAATAGCTTTAAAGCTCAAATTATTTTGGGGACAAGTAGCACCTGCCCATCTTGTGTCCCTCGGTTCCGTAAGACCTTCCTCCTGTGGCCTTTCAGTCCATCTTCCCCCAGCTGGCAGCCAGGTATTTGCCAAATAAGCACTGGGGTGGAGAAGGTACCTGTGACAAAATGCCCACGGTAGAAGTAGCTGTTTTAAATTCACTCAGTGTCTCCTCTGGAGGGTAATTACTTCCTAATTTAGGATGTGCCAAAATAGAAAATGATGGAATTTAAGCATCAGTCTTCAGGTAATTATAGCTAAATTATTGCTCACTTGCTAATTAAGACAATTAAAGTAAATAATTACTCAGTCTTACAGTTGTTTTACCAGGCATACCCTTTTTTTTCCCTCCTCAGATTCAAAAGCGATCCCAAACCGTAAATGCTCAGATCGCTTGGTTTCATTAATACTCCTGATAATACGTGGGCAGCATTGGTAGCATAATGAGCTCTGCAGATAAAGGAGCTGGCTGTCATTCTTCTTCAGGGAACTAGAGATTCCCTGTCCTCAGGTGGATTTGGATTCTCTCCAGGAAAAACTTGGGTCTCATTTTTGACGACTGACACTTTGGTCACCTGGTTTCCTGCTGTGCCCAAGAACTGCTCTGCCAGCACCGTTGCTTCTAAAGAAAAAGCCCGCATAGATTCCGTCTCTTCTTGGTGCAGTAGTTCCCTCGCTGCTAGCAGCTCTTTTGCAATGACTGCTCCTCATAGTGACCGCAGAGAGACCTGCAGCAGCTGGGACACAGGCCTGAGTTTGAGCTGGGCCGAACGTGAGACCAGGTTGACGCTTTAGTTCAGCAACCGGACTTGAGGGAAGTCAGGTGGCTGAAGGTGCTTCATTGCAATAGATTGGCAGTGTCACTGAAGCTTTGGCTTCTGCATTACACTTGAATTAGGGCAGTGGGGGAGGTGGTGCTGGGTTTGGAGGGTTTGTTTACTTGGAGCCTTTTCCCTGGAAACTGGAATTGTTTAATTTTGGGAATAACATGCCTAATAGTTATATAGTATTGATCCATAAATACCATGTTCAGTACTAATTGTAAAAAAAAAAGTATTAATTAATTCAAATTGTAATTTTGCTCTCTTTCATCCTTTTTCCCCTGCCTCCCTCCCTTAGATTCCAGCCAAGAATACACAGATTCCACTGGTATAGATCTTCATGAATTTTTAGTAAATACATTAAAAAACAATCCCAGGTAAGCATCAGTGATGTCAGCTCTCTGGTTTCCTTTCTTGTCATTGCCTGAGGTGTAACGCCACCTCTTGGGTGTGTTTATTTCACCCCTCCCTACGTGTCTAACGCTGTATGTCCGTTATGTAGGATCAGATTTTCTTGCACAGGCTATCTGAAGCACCAGTCCTCTGGAACTTGTATGGTACTTGAACACAGAGGTGGAAATACGTGTTCAGGACATTAGAGCACATTAAAAACTTTTCATGTCTAATAAAGAACTAGTGGGTTCTGTCTGCGTGCAATTCTGTCGCTGAAGGACACTCACACTCTCCAAAACATGCACTCTTTCAGCATCTGTTTGCTAGGGACTCAGCTGCCTTCACTTTACTGTACTCAGCTCTCTTTCTTCAATCTGCCTGCACTGAATTTATGGGCAGAGACACTTTTTTTGAAGCTGTACCGTATAGCCGCAGTTGGCGATGCACATCTTCACTCTGCACAAGAGAAACCAAATCCAACCAAACCCAAGCCGTCGTTTGTCAGCCGCAGAGCTGGCGTGGTTCCGTTGCTTTCAGCTCTGCTCTACACTGCTCTTGGTCTGGTTTTTCCCCTCAGCGGGTTTCATACCGTGTCACAAAAGCCATTCCACTACGATGTGTTATTTAATAATATTACCATCGTGACTTCCACTGCGATCATGTATTGAGATTCCATTTTGTTGGCCAAAAAATGTAAAATGAGCTATAATAAGGGTCCAACACCATTTTGTCCTGTAGAGTGCAATTAGAAAGCACAACTCTGCCAGACTCTTGCCTTGTTCCTCTTTTGAATCATAGAATCGTAGAATCACAGCATGGTTGGGTTGGATGGGACCTTAAAGACCATCTAGTTCCAACCCCCCTGCCATGGGCCGGGACACCTTGCACTAGACCAGGTTGCTCCAAGCCTCATCCAACCTGGCCTTGAAGACATCCAGGGATGGGGCATCCACAGCTTCACTGGGCAACCTGTCCCAGTGCCTCACCACCCTCTCTGTGAAGTCCTAAAGCATCCCAGCATCGGTACGGAACTGCAGGTGAAGGTCTGCTGTGGGCTCACCTGCGCAGTAACACGCACGAATTAGGAACAGTGTGACAGTTCAGTTCGTTACCTGCTCATGGCTTACGGGAACTGGCATAGGCATTTTGAAGATTTCTGCTTACGGTGTTTCAGCTAATGCTCATTTGTATCACCTCGAGTTTTAGCTTTTTCATCTTCTGTTACTATCTCCTTGCGTTGCAACCCGTGCCAGCTTTTAACCGCTTGGCTGTTGGTACGTTGTGGTAGTGCCTCCTGTAAGCAGTACAGTCACGCTGTCCTGGTGATGGGCCCCACGATGTGCTTCACAATCCCAAGGGCCCGCTCAGGCTTCTGCAGATGTCGCTGCTCTTCCTCCTTCTTGAGCCTTTCTTCTCAATGACTGTACTTTCTGCTGAGCCTACTGGGACGAGGTTACATGGGGGATCTTTGTATTCTGATTTCTGAGATGATAACAGCATGTTTCACTAGGCAGGTTCAGCACTATAGAAAAATGAATACTTTCTCCTAAAAACACTGCGTTTGACACCTCGTCCTATTACAGTCTGCCATCACCCGTTGATCACAGATCTTACCTGTGTATTCTTAAGGTGAATACAGCTGCAGTTATTGGAGTGTCTCATATGTGAGTTGCTGTGTTTTTATTTTCAGGGACAGAATGATGCTGCTGAAATTAGAACAGGAAATTTTAGATTTCATTGGTAATAATGAGTAAGTACTGTACTCTTCTAGGAAAAAAGAGAGTTTAAGAGTGTTCCTGTTTGTTTAATAAAGTTACCATTCCTTTCTTCCAGAGTTCCCAGAAAAAAATTTCCCCCGATGACATCTTACCACAGGATGCTGTTGCACAGGGTAGCGGCGTACTTTGGCTTGGAGCACAATGTGGACCAGAGTGGGAAGGCAGTCATAGTAAATAAAACTAGCAATACCAGAATGTAAGTAAAAACTTTAAAGAAACTCTCTGACGCATAGGTTTAGCACCTGGGATACATGATGCCGTGATGCTGCCTCTGTAGCTGCAGGGGCCCGTCACTCGGTGGGAACCATGCGTCGAGGAGAGGTAGCTGCAAGGCCTTTACTGTTCATGTTCCAGTGCTCTGTAATAACGTGGTCTGATTCATGTTTAAGCTTTCTGGGGGTAAAAAAGGATGTTATGTGTAAATTACGAGGTTTTATTGCTTTTCTCGCAGAGATGCATCATTAGCTTTGTTTCTGTGAAATAGGAGTTTATATCAACTGTTTACCTGCTTAAAGATTTACACCAGTAAAGCGTTGAGTACGTTCTTCATTCCCTTTGGAAAGCAGAACCAGACCTTAACTTTAAATGGGGGCATTTCTGATTTGGTGAAGGGTGGGGACAAGACTTGCAGGACTTTAGCTTTTGTGCTGTAAAAAAAAAAATCTACTGGGAATTGAAGTTTTTTGTTGGAATAATGTTTCTTACAGATCTCACGTGGCCTTACAAAACAAACCTGGGAGATAAGAGAGAATCTTACCAGTGGAAGTGTCAGCCAGGTTAACAAGTCACGGCAGGCTGCTTTACTGTCAGGGCTGGGGAGTTCTTGAAGAAACCACTGGGCAAACCCACACTGAAAAAAAAAAAAAAAAAAAGGAGCACGAGGATCGCAGCAATCCCAAACCCATGCGTAGTTGACCTTTTCGTTCAAAGGACCCAGCTATTCTCTCTGTCCTCTGCACTTGCTCTGTCTCCTCATTCTCGCTCACAAAGACAAAGGACTAATGTGTTCATATATTTATGCCTCCTAGTTTGTATTTCTAACTTAAAGCGTTTGCCTGACACCTTTTTTATTTTTTAAAGAATTCTATGATTTGAACATGAAACAGTTTACAGCTCCTGCATCCCAATCCCAGTCTCTATGTACACTCTCCATAGCTTTAAGAAAAAAAAATAATTATCCATCCTAATTTTAGAGTCAGCACAACTGAAACAATTTACCACACTGAAATTTCACTTAGGTTTCCTCCTCGAAAGTTTCTAGAGAAATACACAGAGCCTAAATATATAGAGCCTGAGTAAGTTGCGTATTCACGTCTGTGGTTTTGCTCTGGCCGCGCATTTCTCTATCGACGTTGGCTTGCTAAGCCGTCCAGTCCCAATCTGCTGCCTTGGCGTCTCCCAGCGTCGCTGGACTGAAGCTTCAGTCTGGCACTTCACGTGTGGAATGAGGACTATGAAAAGATTATTTCTTCATTTGTATGCCGCCTTTTCTACTGTGTTTAAATAGCTTATGACCTCTGGAAGCCCCCTATAGGTGTAGTTACTAATTAGCAGGCATTTCATCTAACCTGCAGACATTAAGTTTCTTAATGTTTTCAGCATTCTTATTTTAAATCACTTTGGATATAAAATAAGAATTTAGAAAGAAAACCTTGGAGATCTGCTCCATGTTGAATAAAACCAAACTTACCTTTTCCTCATAGGCAGATTCCCGGCTCCATCGCTGCTCAGTGATGTTACTGACATCAACAACCCAGTGCACACTGGGACGTCTCAGTGGAGAGGGAAGTTGGTGATGGCAGGGCAGTAAATTCAGGGACCTTTAAAAGAAAGAGGTAAGACAGTCTAAAGGTTCTCTGAAATGCCTGCTAATTATGTTTGGGCATCCAGTCACTAATAGTTAGGCTTGGCTGTTTTATAGAAAAAGATCTCCTGACTTTATACAGATGACCTGCGTAAGGAATAAAGACACAGAAGTAGAGAAGAGTATACCTATTTTTTTGTCTCCTACTAGGCAAATACTTCCTGGTTGTCTGAGACCTTCTCTTACGATAGCAGTAGTTGTATTGTCTAGGTACTTGGTATCTTTGTAATAACAAGAGGTTGCAAAGTATCTCATTTTCTTTCACAAAGTAGATAAAATACCAAACCAATATATATAATCTGTTGCTTCATCCTCTTGTGACGCTCTTGCTTGCCTGCATTGTACTGTTCTTCTTCTCTTGCTTAATTTACCTAATTTTTTGTTTTAGAAGTCTGTAAGTTTCCATGCTTTCTCCTCTATCTTCTTCTCTTTTCCCTTGAAATGAACTTAGAGGTATTACAGCTGTAACAGAAAGCACCTATGTCCACTTCCATGCATGCCCAATATCCATTGCATGGCACCAGTCTGGATTCCAGAGCACTTCTGATTCCCCAAAGGCATGTGGTTTGCTTGCCACCCTAATTGGATACTGAAGCAAAAGCTTGAAGGAGGAAGAGATTGTAAAAGCAGGTTTGTTATGTCTTGGGAACAGGACCTGTCAGGGGTACACAACATCCTGTGGTTTTGCTACCTTTTCCGTTGCCTGGACAACCAAAGTCTGTCACTTCAGTTAGAACATTAAGTGTATTTAACATTGATCTTAAGTACATTTCCGTTTGTTCCCCTGTGTCTTGGATGTGTTTACAAACCCAAGAATCTCTCTCTCTAATGACTTTTCATAGACCTGACCAAAAATTTTGTGAGCATATAAAGGACGAGAAGAGTGACGATTTCCAGAAGCGGTATATCCTTAAGAGAGATAACTCTAGTTTAGACAAAGATGACAACCAGGTAAATACATATGGATTATTTCCTTCCACTCGCTGTATTTGAATGTGAGTTCATACTCTCTTCTTGTAGAAGTTGACACTGTATCACTTAATTTAGATGAGAATACGATTAAAAGATGACAGAAGAAGTAAATCCATAGAAGAACGTGAAGAAGAATATCAGAGGGCTAGAGAGAGAATATTTGCACAAGATGTATGTATCAAAGAACCTTACGGTGTTCAGTACGAATACTTTGCACACACACACATGGCTTCTGTTAAAGGATACTTCTTTCCAGGAATCCTGCGGTGTCTGATGGGGACTGGGCAGATAGGAATTGTTAGTGTGGCCTGAGTGAGTTGTAAATGATACTGAAGTCACTGAGAAGTTTTCTGGTTTCTCTAATCGATACTGTATGAAACTCAGGCAACCTTCAAGCGTTATTTCAGTGCTCCATCCGGCCTTACCGGTTGCCATGCGTTACTTTGCCCCTTACTGAAATTTCAGTCAGAGTTTTGGTACTGCAGTCACTTCACTTGTTACTCGGAGCAACAGTTGATTTAAACAAACAAACATAAAACCCCAACCAAACAAATATACCCAGCCCCAAAACAACCCACCAAAATGTTGCTGTTTTTCTCGCTTCCCTGTATCAAACACAGTAAAATGATTAGGGTTGCCATACGTGAAGTTTCAGTCAGAAATGTAGCAGTCGAGTCTCTCGTGACTGGAGTTATCGAGCAGGACAACACTGTAAACTGCGATTCAGTCACAAGTCGTGATGACATTAATGGTATTGAGTGAAGCAGAAAAGAATGTGTCTTCAAAAGCATGCATTGCTTCAAATAATCCACTTCTGACATTCATCTGTAGCTCTGACACATCCAAAACCAGATTCTTGTTCTGAAGAAAGAGTGATGAGCTCTGAGAGGCCGATTTGCTATGTCCAAATACTTTCCTAAAGCCAGTCTTTTATTTGTTTGATGTGGTGACAAACAAAAAGAATGGTATGGGATCTAAAATTGCCTTTTCTTTTTGCATACTCATTTACCATCAGCTGTACCCCGAGAGGCTTTGTACCAAACCTTAGAAGTCTCAGTCACAACACAACGGAAGTTAATAATGGCCTTTTTGACTGTGTATCTGTCTGCTTTTTGGCAGATGCCTACCCAAAGAATTCAGTGCAGTTCTTGCAGTAGCCAGTGTCCTCTCCTACTTCATGCTTTCAAGCAGAAGAGAAGGCAGCTCAGGTGGGGTTAAGAGACTTGCCAAGTCCCACGTCAGCTGGAGTTACCTAAGGCAGCGAAGGCCCAGTGGAAGAATTCTAACTTCAGAACAATACTGACACAAAATGGTCAGCACTGAAACTGTTCTAATGCTAACTTTTATTTCCTGCAGATGGGCCTTTTTATATTGTCCTTTTTTCCACGTGTTATGGGATTTATCCACCAGAGGTTAAATTTTCAGGCAGCTTAGTACAAAAGGGATGCTGTAACAGTCCGTGTGTGATACAAAAGACTCCACATTGCAGCATGTTTTGTTACTGTGATGGTGTAGGGGTTCTAGATGCCATTCATATTAATTTCTACACTTCTTTGCCCCTCAGTCCCTGTGTTCCCAAGAGAATTATTTCACTGATAAAAGGTAAGAAAACTTGCAGTTTAATTCTGTTTCATTTTCCTATTTTCTTAATAAATATTAAGCTATCTTATTAAAATGTCAACAGAATCCAGGAGGAAGAAACTAATAGTACACAACAAAGACGACAGATACTTAGGTATTTGATGCTTTCTTTTAAAAAAAATGAAATTCCAAAGTATTCTGCATGCATTTCACCTTTTTTTTTCTTTTTTTTTCTTTTCCCTTACTTTGCAATTGATGCTTGTGCTAAAAGTTTAGTTTATAACTTGCAGAATCAATAAGGAAACATCAGGGAGATCAGCCAACAGCCATCAGAGCAGTACTGAGAATGAGCTGAAGTATTGCGAACCCCGTCCCTGGAGCAGCACCGACTCTGATAGCTCCATCCGCAATCTGAAGCCAGCTGTGACGAAAGCCAGCAGCTTCAGTGGGATATCAGTTCTGACAAGAGGAGATAGCTCTGGGAGCAGCAAAAGCACAGGCAGGCTGTCTAAGACAGGTATAACGACATCTGTACAAATACACCCTTGCTTAGCAGTGAAGTGCCTGCTGGTTTGACACGTGATGCGCGTTGCAGTTGCGTATGTCCGTAGGGGCCTCGGTCTCTGGGCGCTCCGTGCGTGCAGCTCCCTCTGGGAACGGTGGGTACTGTGTACATGGAACGACCGCAGGCCTCGCCCTGTGGAGCGTAACTGCCTTGGGGAGCTAGAATTCACCCAGCAACTTCAGCGAAGGCTTTTGGCTTTGGAGGTCGAATTTTAAAGCGCGTTATAGATGGCCTTAAGCCGCATTTCATCTCATACCAAGCATTTGGAAACAATTATTGCCATAAGTGCTTTATTCAAAATACAAGTGTAGAGTTCAGCTCTAGCTTCAGCGTGGCAAAGCTGCATCGTGCGGCTTAGGAAGCTGCGTGCGGCTCGCCAGCTAGCTTGCGACTCGTTACTTGTGTGTTGTGTTCCCCTTCAGTGCCAGTGTTAAATTTAAATGGGTATGGATGAAAAGTTTACTTAATTTTTGTATTTGCCAAAAATTCAGATCATGCAACAAAGTGTACTGTTTATTTCTAAGATTCAGAGCTGTTGGGGGGAAAAATAAGATTCTGGGTTTCAGAGGTGCGTTAGCTTGTAATTAATGTCTAAACAAAATCTCACAAGATAGGGATGTAAATACTCTGTGGGTCAGAAATGAAATTGAGTAAATATTTGTGTCCCAAACACCAAGGTAATTTTTGATCCAATAGACTACCTTGGTTGTGGAGAGATTTGAGGCTTGTAGGAGATGGGTGGGTTACAGATGCCCTGGGACAGAATTTGAAGTAGATCTGTAAAAAGCAGAATATTATTGCTTGTCTGTATTGCGCTTGGCTTCAATCTTGGTTAGAAAGCTTATTTATAATGAGGATCTGTTTAATTTTTTTGCTTTCCCTTAAACCCCCACTACTTTATAGGGATATCGCCACACTTGTATATCTCACTGCAGTAAAACAGTTACAAGTTCTGTTTGTCCATTATATACTTGTATGAAAAAATATGTTCCAGGGTACTTCTGCATATGCCTGAAATTGTGCCACCATACTGAGTTAGTTCATTTAGCAGTGCAGTAATATTATCTGGCACCACTTGAAAAAACTACAACCTGGCAGTAGTGTACATATAAAATAGTTCCCTAGAAATGGTCATTTTCGAAATTGCAAGAACGCAAATGGATTGTTAAAATTTTGCTGCGAACTTTGGCATTCTGAGAGTTAGGATTCAAAGTTCAGGATGCCTCTTGGTGGTGGTTGCTTCACTGCAGTGGCAGGTTGTAGTGATTTTGCATGTGTTGAGATTGGTTTTGGCCATGTTGATCAAGGACCTATTTGGCTTTAAGTATGATGCCTTCAGCCCGATTTCTCTACATAATCTAGAAGTGGATACACCTGTAAACAAGTCTGATCCAAGGAACTGCTCAGGTGAAGGTGGTTCTACTGAGCTGGGTTATGCTATTTTGCCCAGCGTACAATTAATAGCTTTGTATTTCGCTTCACCTGGCAATAGAGAAGAGGTCAGCAGCCTCAGAAACGCTTCAAGCCATACTGCTTTCGGATGCACACATGTAAAGGGTTGTAGTCTGATGCTTTTACGGAGGACTGCAAAGGAACTTCAGACGGTAGATAAATTCTGTCACAGCCTTTGAGTCTTGCTTTCTCTTCTAGATTGTATAGAGGCTGCTAGTGAAGAGTTCTTCAATTTAAACAACTCTATTCTGTCTCCAAGTATCATAGCAAAGACTTAATACAAAGTATAGCAAACTGTATCCCTGGACACCTAGGTATGCAGTGATCCAGGAACGGTGCAGTTCTGCGGACTCTCCACGTTGGACTTTTGGAATATTGCATTTAGCTGCATGCGCTGGCTTTCAGAAAGCTCAGGGTCTGGTTCTCCACTGCCTTGCAATATTTATACTCATTCCTATCTGCAAAACGATTGTTGCTTTCAATCCCCTATTTCATACTCCTTTGAACTTTGCATTGTTGCGTAAAACTGGGCTAAAGCTGCCATATTACCATCATGTTTTCCAGCTGAATTCTTGATTTCAGTCTGAAAATTGTCAGAGGAGGAAAAAAATAATTGGGGGTGTTTAGTATTCTGCAGTTTGTCCGGCAGGTGAGTCAGGGAGGATCTCTGACGTGTCGTAGTAAAAAGAAAATGGCCATTGCCCGCACGCAGGTGATGCCTACGGAGCACGGGAATTCAGCTGGCCTGCCTGAAGGGCCCGCTGCATCTGCATGGCCCCAGGGCTGCACGTCAGCAGCGGCTGCAGGGGTGTGCTCCTCGCTTCCAGGTGCCTCGTGGGTGCACAGGCGTGCGTTGTTCTGGGGTACGTGAATGATCACCTGAACGAATTGTGGGTGGGCTGAACGTTGGCAGATGCGCACGTGTACAGGCGTGTGTTTTCTGCCCCGAACGTCAGAGCTAGACCTGAAAGCCTGGCTTTACGGTGCAAAGCAGTGTGGAATTGACCCTTGGTTCACAGAGGGAATCTTGTCATGGTGTTCCGGGGGAGATAAAGGGGGAGTTCACTGAAAAGGCCACTGTTGTATAATGTACTTAAACGCTGAGCTTTAAGGGTAAGCATTTACAAGTATATATTTTAAGTGAGCATGATGTTTCTGTCTCTAGGTAAAAACAATTTCTCATTACTCCTTTCCTAGGTTCAGAGTCTTCTAGTAGTGTAGGGTCATCCACGGGTTCTCTTTCTCACACCCAGCAGCCTCTTCCAGTGCCAGCTCTAAGCCAGCCGTCCCACGGCACGCCTGCCGTCTACCCAGCTGTCAGCACTAGTAACTCTCTTTCCTTTGATGGCGGCGTAAGCGGGCAAGCGGCACCTACTAGCGCTAGCTTCTTTTTGCTTCCCTTGGAAGCGGCAGGCATACCGCCTGGCAGTGTTCTGATCAACCCGCAAACAGGTTGGTACACGCTTGTGAATGTTTTTGTTACAGTAGAGAACTTGGAGAAAAATGCACGAGTGTTTACATAAAGCTGGATGTCAGTATTGTCTTTTTTTTTCCTGTGGTTGTGTTTGTTCAGTGCACTTAATTTTGAATGAAAGCATGACTCTAGGATTAAAGGAATAAGTAAACTCACTTGATTTTTCTCTAGAAGAATTTTAACTTGCATTTAATTTCTATTTAATATTTTAATGACTGACTTGTATGTAAAATTTCAGTGGGTAATGAGCACAAAATACTAAATTCCTATAATTTAGTATTCAGAATGCAGAATAACTTAATGATTTTGGCTTTTTTCGGAGAGGTAGGAGTCTTTCCCACTGCTGCTCTGAAGTAGTTTCAGTGAGGGCAGAGCGCCTGAAGCAGTGTTCATACTGGCTTGAAAGACCATTACCCTTCGCTTGCTTTGTCACAACATACTCTTGTCTCTACGCTCATGACGCTGACAATTCCAGTGAAAGAAACCAGCATGTGATTACGTGCTATTTCGACACCTCTGCTGGTCAGTTTAAAACAGCATTAAATTGATGTTGGCGTATTCGGCCGATGCTGATGTTTTCAGTAAGTGGTAGGAAATTGATTCTTCAGAAGGTAGAGGCAAGGAGATGTGTAACTACTTCTCTGGGTCAATTGACTTGTTTGCATTCTCTGGGCAAACTCTTACTTTATTGCTCAAGTTAGAAACCCAGAAAATTTTAATTTACCCATTTTTCAACGCATCGTCATCTTTGCGAAGTGATTGAATTTCATTTTGGTTAAAAAATTTCTTTCCTTGTAGAAAAGGAAATACTGCAGGATATAATTCCCATCATTCTCTAGACAGTTTATTATGTTTGAATGTAACTGCACATGATATTTTATACCAAATTTATTCCTAGTGCGGCTGTTAAAATGATCACTTACAAAATTATTTCTTTTCTATAACTAAAAGGTTAAACATTGGAATGGATAGATTTCTCTTTTTCCTCAACTGAAATCAATTACTGTTGTAAAAAAGTGAGGTTTTTTAAATTAATTAATGATTTTGCATATTGATATGTTGCCAAAGGTTTCTTTTAAATGCCTTACTGTAAAAACAGATAGTTGAAGCCAACTCTGCTAAAAAATTGGCTACAAGCGAGCAGCTGCCATACGTAATTTTTATGGATAGCCGTTAGATGTGGAGGAGGCTGTATGTGCCATCTGAGGTCTGGGTTCTGGACGGTAGCACTACTGACCTAGTTTTTCTAGGTCTAATGTGAGAGTTGTGAGTCTTACACAGGAATTTTTCCATTCTGCATGTTGACCGCGCAAGTCAGACAAATAGGATGGCTAGTGAACAGTTTTGCTAGAAAAACAAGTGGGTTTAGTGTTCGTATGCACTAGAGCACTTTGTCCTCCACATTAAAAACTAAGAACGTTGGCTGTCATTTTTCATACCCTGAGCTTATAGCACAACCGTGCTAAAATACTGAGTTCTGTACAGGAAAGCAGATACTGCAGGTGCTGAAACGACACCATCAGCTAGAGAGTGACTTTGTGTAAAACATGATGCAGTTCTTTAGCTTTAAAAAAAGCAGGTCTCGAGCCATCCTCATCTCCGTTATGTGCTTCTCCGTGTTTTGCATGCCATTCGTTTCACTTTCTTCCTCCTGTGCTGTTGGTCATTTTCCCTGTTACATGGATGGCACTTCCCCAGAGCAACAGGGAAGGGCAGGGAAACAGTTTTTCAGTGATTGTGAAAGTTTTCCATCTGGAAGTGTCTTGTACTTGCACTCCCCTTGGGAAAGGCAGCAGAGTTGTAGACCTGACTCTGTTTGGTACTCATTCAAATTAGGTTGATTTTCAAATTGGGATTCTTCCTATGTTTTTTCCATTTTTGAATGTATTCAAAGTGGTCATTAATAATCTTTCATAACAGATGATTATGTTAATATCTAATGAGTGTCTAATAGAATATATAGTACCCTTCCAGAACAAGGAATATCTAGGTTCCAATAAACGTTTGACTTATTATGTACTTGATTCATCATATTCTGTAATTAATTGTTCATCTGGCTTTATGGTTCCAAATGAGAGTTCAAAAACAGAGTAGTTTCTCAGCATTTCTGCCAGAGGCTCTCTTGACCGGAGGTCAACAGGGTCATTCTTCTCAGTAGTTGAAGAGGTTAATTAGTCCTTGCTCAGCCCTGCAGGAAACAAGTTAAGCTCCAGTGACTGCCTGAAATGGCTAGAAGGAAATTAGAGAATCAATTTATGTGAACATTCCCGATTCCTGAGCATTGAAGAGAAATCCACTAAGCTAAACTGAATGTAGCAAGTCTGTTCATGCCCTCCTCTCTACCTCTTGCATTAATTGCCTCCGTCCTCTCCTCAGTAACTTGGACGCTCCTGTGCTGGCCAGTCGCATTTCGGTGTGATGGGCCGGAGCAGTCTGGAGGACTTGGACAGGCCCCAGCCAGGGTGCAGAGGCTTTAGTCTCAGTGTATACCTTTCTAGAAAGAATCTCGGACAGAAAAATAATTGTATAGGAGAAGAGAAAGATTTACATCAGTATTTGGACCGTAAGCCAGAAAATAAGCCAGTGCAAGACACGTCATTGAGCAGCTAGACACGGGCCCTGGCTCGCTAATCTGTTCTTCCTCTGATTTGTTTTGGTTTACCTAACCCAGGCACCAACATAAATCACTGTTTATTTATAATGTACTTTTCAGTAGTTTATTTTTTTAGTTCCGTTTTGTTGGCCCACTGCTGTAATATTGAAGTTGCAAATTGTTAAATAGGAGAGTAATACGACGTTACTTTGTTTGAAGGCTAAAAGCCAGTTCATCTGTGAAGAGGGGAAGAGTCCTCTAACAGCAATCTCATTAGCAGTTATGCAGTACCACTGCAGCTACTGCTTTATATATGTATGTTTAAAAATACTTGCCTTTAAGCTCTCCTGTGTTCTGATTAGTGTTCAAACTGATGAGATGAGATTCATATAATTGTCTTTTAAAAGGTCCTTAAAGTAGTACTTTTAGTAGGGTTTTCCTTTATTCTGCCCTTTTCAAGCCACTTAATTAAAAATGAATTTTCAGGACAAGCAGGATACAGCAAATACTTATCTGTGCTCACTAAGTAAAGTCTGGGGTATTTTTGTTTATCTTAAATGTTTTGGTTTTTAAGTGCATGCGGTTTGTCAGCTGACGCCTGTTTAGTCATTGCTGTTGTAAATGTAGTTGTGGGGATTTGGCATAAATCATCATAGAATGTCTGTCATATAAAACAGTATGACTTCACGTATTTACAAATGTTATTTAATTAGTTTTGCTTACTATGTTTGTCTTTATTTTCTCCACACTTGGATGATGCAGCTGGCTGTCATTTGGTCGTGTTTGTTCTCTTTCAACTTTTCAGGTCAGCCATTCCTTAACCCTGATGGCACTCCAGTTGTGTACAATCCTCCTATGCCTCAACAACCTGTTAGGACCCAAGTGCCTGGACCTCCGCAACAGCCACCTCTTCCCGCAGCCCCGCAGCCGCAGCCCGCAGCTAACCACATCCTCTCACAGGTGCACATGTCGCATACGTGACGCTGGTATTGATGGCTGATATGTCATACTGCTGTCTGCTAACGGGGGAGCCCTGGGTGTGTTCTGGTGAGGCGTAGATTGACCAGCAATAGCTACGCAGCTTGGGAGAACTGGACATTTTCCCCCACAGTCCTCAGAACTGTGAGTTCTGCTAATAACATCGTGAGTCGCAGTGTGTGGGTCCCCCTGGCATTAACAGTAATACAGTCGGCAATCTGAGAAGAGTTAACCCAACCAAAATCTTGTGTTTCCTTGTCTTCAGGTTATTTTTCAGCCAGGTGAGTTCTTGGGCTGTACCCCACGAGCAGTACCGCTGGCACTAAAGAGGTCGCTTAGCACTGGTAGAGAATGAACGCCTCTTTAGTAGCACTTTGGCTCACTCTGCTCACAAAACTGCAAGCAGAAGAGGAGGATATATTTTATCTGTCAAGTCTTGCGCAAGAGGAATCTAGTAAAATAGGCAGGGTTCAAAAAGACCTCAGCCCTTGAAGAAAAGCAAAGCAAAACATGCGTGGGCAGGAGAAGCAAGGGTTCCCCCTCTTTTTACAGCAGCTATTTTGGGCACCAAGCTACTGTAGTTTCATGGTGTTTTCAACTTGTAAAGTGTTATCAAGAAGTGATTTATGGAACTTCATCTTAAACCTCGATTCTTGTTCACGTTTCCTGGCTTACCTCTGCTGTAAGATACCTGCCCGTGGCACAGCAGAGATGGTCTGTTCTGACAAAGGCTCATTTTACACACTTCTGTCAACTAGATAGGGAGTAAGAGTATGGGGTGTTGGCAGTTCTCTTCACAAAATCTTTACTATATAATTGCCTGCTCAGGGGATACCGGAGTTGAGCCTGCCCAAAATATTAACCAGCAGTGATGCCTCTCTGATGTTCAGATAACCACTATCTTAGAGGAAATATTTTAATGTTGTTGAATAAGTGGAAGTAATACGGTTTTATCTGTGGTTAGTGGTAAATTCCTTCTGTCTTTAGATGCTTTGAACCAACTTGTATTTAGAATGCATGTGTAGTTCTTAGTTTGTAATTTCAAGAACATGTCTCTGAAAGAAACAGTAAATGTTAAATAGAAGCAAGACTTACAGCTACTATAGTGTATAATGAATAATGCAACTATTTCTGCTGGTAGGCTGAGATACTGAGTGTTACTTCTGTCTTAACCCTCTGCAGTGTTTAGCTTAAAACCAGAAGTATCCATTCTTTCTGGTAACAGCATAGTTGCTTTTTTCTATTACAAAGGACTTGGACGTTGTTTTCACTTCTCCTCGATGTTAACCATGTTTATAAACCTGTTATTTCTTCAGCCTATGCGGCCTCTGCAGCCTTCTTCCCAGCCTGTTCAGTACTCTGCAGTCTCTTACCCACCCCCGCTCCTGCCCGTCTCCTCTACACAGCAATATCCTGTGGTATTACATCTTCTGTTCCTCTCCTCTCTGCATGGGTTAATCTTTAGTGGAAGCTGACCTTTGCCTGGTTATTTGTAAGTGGTGTGTCATACCGGTGTCATGACTGGCTAGTTTCCAATGACGGTAAAACGGTACTGCGGGGAGGGGGGGGGTGCGGTTCCTAAAAAAAATGTCCATGTCAGCGGGAACGTCTACGAGTACGGCTATATCTAAATGTCTCTGTATTTAGATATCTATATTATTTTCATTTCTAAAGGAACAGCTTTTCAATGCTATTGTTTTGTTAGCCAGTCGGTACCTCCTCCTGTCTCTGGATTAACCTCTTTCCATCCTTTCTTGTTGTTTGTCTGCTCCGCCTTCTGCTGAATGCTAATACCTTTCAAGGGATCAGCTGTGCTGGTGGTTTTGAGCTCCCTTTTTCCTAGCCCCTTTGCCAGAACTCTTAACACTCCTGCTTCAGCAGCATCCCGTGTTTAATGAACAGAGACTGGAAATTAAATATCTTTGTTGTCTTTGTTTAAAAAACCAAACCAAAAAACCCCGCACACAAACCAAAACCTATAAAAGAGAAGACTTAGCCAAGGCAGAATCTGAACTAGAGTCCAGGTCAAAAACTGAGGCTTCCCAACTCCCCACACTGCTCTGATACTCTGTTGAATCCAGGTTTGCGTTGAGTTTGCTTGGTAAGGTTTTGGTAGCTGGGGAGCTGCAGGGCTGGCTTCTGCAAGAAGAGACGAGGAGCACGTGGGACAGAGCCAGTATGGGGCAGCTCAAGACTGACCCTGCGCTGCCTAAAGCAGAGTCGGTCATTGCCACGGGTGGCATCTCAGTCATAAGGGCAAACAACCGCTGTGCAGCTGCTGGGAGGGAGGGGAGTGGGAAACAGCCTTGCAGGCACCACAGTCAGGAGGAGGAGGGGGAGGAGGTGCTCCAGATACCAGAGCAGAGATTCCCAACAGCCCATGGAGAAACCTGTGGTGAAGCAGGTTCTCGCCCTGCAGCCCACGGAGGACCATGGTGGAGCTGAGAGTCAGCTGCAGCCTGTGTAGGAACCCACACCAGAGCATACAGGCATGCCCGGAAGGAAACTGCAGCCCATGGAGGGCAGGAGCAGGCAGGCTCCTGGCAGGAGCTGTGGCCTGTGGAGAGAGGAGCCCAGGCTGGAGAAGGTTTGCTGCAGGACTTGTGACACCAGCAGACCCAGGCTGGAACAGGCTGCTCCTGAAGGACGGCACCCCATGGGAGGGACCCACTGGGGTAGTTTGTGAGGAACTGCAGCCCCTGGGAAGGACTCACATGGGAGAAGTTGGCAGAGGACTGTCTCCCATGGGAGGGACCCCAGGCTGGAGCAGGGGCAGAGTGTGAGGAGAAAGGAACAGCAGAGACAGAGTGCTATGAACTGATCACAGGCCCCATTCCCTGTCTCCTGTGACACTGGGGAGGAGGTGGAAAAGTTGGGACCGAAGTTGAACCTGGGAAGAAGCAGGGGGTTTGGGGGAGACTACTTTTAGTTTTGTTTTTATTTCTCACTATCCTACTCTGCTATTAATTGGCAGTAAATTAAATTAATGTTCCCCACGTTGGGTCTGTTCTGCCTGTGGTGGTAATTGGTGAGTGATCTCCCTGTCCTTTTCTCAACCCACGAGCTTTTCATGCTCTTTTCTCCCCCTGTACTGCTCAGGATGGAGAGGGACAGAGCAGCCAGCCAAGGTTGACCACAGTGTTATACAGTAGCCATTTTAGTACATACTGAGAGTTTTCATTTTGTTATTATTTTCAACATTCATCAGAAGTGTCTTCTAATAGTAGATGCACATTTGTCTGAATTCAGTAGCCTGCCTACAGTTAAAACTACATTGGAACCGTTACCTGTACTTTAGGTACGCAGTTCTAAAAGAAGCGCACTTTATGGAGCACGGGGGGTTTCAGCAGTGTTGTTTCTGATGTTTAGAGTTTGAACACGTGCACTGCAGTCAGTGTAACTCACCTCCGTAGTAAAATGGACTGATGTTAATTGAGCTTCCTGATGGAGTTTAGAATTGCTGTTAGTGGCAGGTAGCTCAGGCGTCTGTGTCAATCGCAGCCCTTAGGTGTGTGGCTCTCAAAGCAGAGAATGAAACTCTTCCCAGGTTTAGAACAGTTTCACAGCAGTTCATGTTCAGGAAATGGGTTGAAACACGCAGTGTACTGGCAGTCTCAGAAATGTACTCCTGATGGTGATGACTTGGGGAACAAAGAGAAAAGGATTGATGGTCTTGGTTCATAACCTAAGTGCACCACATCTGCGGTTGGTACCGGGATGGTTGGCTTTATCTGTTTATTGGTGATCCCATGATCAGTGCTTAATCCTGCTTGTGCTGTGCATATCACCGCAGGGCAAGCTGGCCAGAGCAGCACTTACCCCTCGTGTTGGTTGTGTAACGGGAAGAAATGCATATGCCTTGGGTTTATATGCTTTGGACCTCTCTAGAGGCAATATTAGCTCATAATTAAATATCAGCATCTCCTCTCTAAATTAGGTATTATGAAGAGCAGAGTGTCAAATGCAATTTGAAAAGCATTACCGGCTGCATTAATAGACATCATCAAAGATGGCTTGACAAAGGCAACGATAGATTGATCTACTGAAAATAGGGCTTTTTAGGCTGTAGAGGTATTCTAAATGAAGTTTTAGGTGCAAATTATTTCTAGTGGTATTACAAATATCTTTAGCCTGGGAACTCCAAGATCATAAAAGGTGAACACAGCTGATCAGTAAAAGACAGAGGTAAAAGACACGTGCTCTTTTTTGATTAACTCCAGTCGTCTTCAGGATGATCTAAGAGAAGATCAGATGGCTTTAATATTTTTTTAATGTTCCTCCATGTTTGGAGACTTCACTTTTGAAGTGTGAGCCACATCTTCCTGTTTAGCAAAAAAATACAATACTAGTGATCGCTGCAAATTTCCAGGATGTTGAGCATGTGCTGCCGAATTGCTTGTACAGAAAAGGAGGTTGGGGTTACAGTCACTCAACTTCCACATTTGACAGGACTTCTGCGGTGCTCAGTGCAATCAGGATCAGAGTTTCAGATGTTAACGAGGTACAGGGAGTAGGTAACCACTGGAATACATTTCTTGCAGCTGTTACTTGATTTCAGGGTAAAAAAAATTCATCCTTGCATGTAGTATAATACCAAGTGAGAGGAATGTACCTTGTTACTCAGGATTAGAGCCTCATTAACTTCAGACCTTAAAACCAAAAATTACCTCAGCAATACTAATGCCTTCTGCTGTTTTAAGTGAGGTTAGATGTTTTCACTCAACATTTGGAGTCCAATCAGAAAATGTTAGTGACACAAATTGTGACTTTATTTTTGATAATTTAATACTTACTTACAGTAAGTAGATGGAGGCAGGTGTAATCCAAAAATCGAGAATTTGCAGTGAAATGAGTGAGGTCTCAGAATATGGATGTTCTCTCCTGCTGCCAGCCCTGAAGATAGTTTACTACTGTGTTCCACCTTGTTCTTTCCTGTTGTTCTTTGGCTGGTGTTGCTAATGCACTGCAGTGTAAGACCTGCCTGCCTGAAACTGAGATGTTTGGCTGTTGCTTTTTTTTTTTTCTTTTTCCCTAAATGTGCATTTGTGATTGTGATTCTTCCTTTTGGTTTTTAACTGTTGCAGCAAGACAACCTGGGATCACAGTTCAGCCACCTGAGTCTTGCCCGGCAGCCTGCTGATCCAGCTGAACCTCCTGCCGCCCTGTTCCAGTCCACCGTCGTCCTCCAGCCCCCGCAGCAGCCCGGTTACATCCTGGCAGCTGCTCCGCCTCCACCGCCCTCTGGCCAAGCGGTTTCTGCCCCAGGCTACTCGACATCCAGCCACCCTGTCAACCAGCAAGTGCTCCAGCAGCAGGGTTACATGCAGCAGCCCGTGCCGCAGGTACCGCCGCTCTGTTCGCCCTCCCGAAAGCTGGACTCACAACTGGTTGGGGTGTTCCGTTCATGACTCCATGTGCTGCGGGGCTCCCGTCAAACCGCAGCTCTGTGCGTTTGTTCTGGCCTTGGGGGCTTTTTCTGGCTTTTGTGCCTTGGCACAAATTACTTGAGTTGGCTTAGGGAGGAATAATCACCCAGGCTTTGCTGTTTACCTGTAGCTGGTAAAACTCGCCTTCTGCAATGCTTTCTAGTCTCAGGTGTTTGTGGAAATTGGAAATTGTTGCTTCTACAATGAAAGTAGAAGAAACCAGCTACTAAAGAAGGAATTTATGTAGTACAAGTATTTTTTAATTGCTAAACCATTTAACAGTAGTTGCACCTTTTAGTAAGTTTTGCATCTTTCTCATATCACGCAATTATGTTTTGCACGTAGATGTCTGTCTTTCATAAACTTGCAGGTGCTGCATCTCCTTGACTGTTGCTCGTTTTTCAGATGCCAGCGTGTTACTGTACCCCCGGTCAGTACCCGCACTCCGGTCAGCAATACCGACCAGTTTCTGTCCATTACAACACCCAGCAAAACCAGCCCCTGGCGCAGCCCGGGCAGCAGACAGGTTGGTTGAACTTATTCTGCGTCGTGTTAGAACACCTTGGGGGTTGAGTTTTTTAACTTAACAGTAGAAGTTCAGATGCAGGATACAAAGCGTAACTAAACGGAGGTGGAAGGGTTTGAGTCAGTTGTTCGTGGAACCTGAGATGTGAGGCACTGCTATGAGGGGCTCGTGCTGCAACTTTAATTGTAAGATGATCTTTTTTTTTAACTTTAGAATGGAGTAACTTGTAACTTAGTTACTAACTTTTTAGTAACTTGAAAAATAAGATGAATTAGTACCCTTAAACTACGTAACGTTGCGGAGAAACACCTTAACTGAAGGTTCTAAACAGAAGATCCTGATTCTGGATGTCGCGGCATGAAGGCTGCTGTGCGGCGGCGTGCTGATGATACTGTGTTAACGTGCCTTTCTGTTCTGTGGTTAACAGTGTCTGGGTATTGAACAAGGAGTCCTCAGGGGTTAGAATGAGTTTTCTGCTCCTCCTGGTTTTAGTAAAGACCTTTCTACTGTTTCTGGGTTACCTTTTATCAATGCCGTGAGCAAGCTGTATTTGTCTCCTTTCTTTCCTGTTGTCTTTCTTTTCCTTACACATCGTAACTGTAGCTACCACAGCTGATGATCTGAACTCACAAATATTGTTAGGACTGCTTCAATAAGATTTCGGTTCCTGAGATAAATTCACTTCAAACAGTATCTTGACTCAGTCAAAACTTCTACAAGTAACTAGTGGTGGTGGAGACAGAGACCTTTAAAAATCAGGGGTTTATACCATGCCTTACACACCTGAGTGACCCTTGGAATTTCCTTCAGAAAGAAGGATTTTTTTGATTTCCTCCCCTGCCTCCAACTATGTGCTGCTCTACGGAAATAGGGTGAAAAATTAGTTTTTACAAATATTAACTGGATTTCTTTATGGCTGTTGTGTGAAGTAGCCTGTAAGAGTGATGGCTCCCTCCCCTGCAGTTCTGGGAAGTGCTCCACTAGCAGCCACACTCGATGTTGTTACCCCGAGTTCAGTTCACAAGTTTAGGTGGGATTATTTCACTGCAGACTCATCAAGGCGTGATGCCCATTTATGGTGGGGCTGTCAGGTCACTTTAAAATACTGTTAGTACCTGCTTTCTGCAAAACAGGTACCAGTTTTCACTCTTCAGAAGTGAAAGTGTATTGACATTTTTTCAAAGGAGAACAAATTACTCATTTTTGCAAGGTATCTCTTGGCGTTGGAGATGTGTTACCCAACTGTGTTGCACACCCTGCCTGCCTTCCTCAGAATTTTTAGTATTAGACTGCCAAATAGCAAAAAGCCTGGGGCTCAGCTGGGGTCGCTGCCCCGTTACGGGACCCCTGCGTGGGTAGCACACAAACTCCGAGCGGGACAGAGCCTAGCATGTGTGCAGCTGACCAAACCGATCTGAACTGGAAAGCAAGGGGTGAGGGTGCATCAGCACTGAGGTGCAACTGGAGGAATTGGTTGCCATTAGGTGTTTCATGTGGGCTTTTAGCTCTCCATGTTTTTACCTGAGTATCGCTGTCTAACATAGGCAGGGTGAAAGGCATCCGCAGCTAAAAGCTCCCCCTGTGTCCTAGAAGATACAAAATAAGCAAGCTGTGCAGACACACTTTACTACTTTGATAATATACCTTGTACCTGTAACCCTGGCATCGAGGGATCACGTTTAAGTAATGAAGGGGTGGCCCAGCCAGGAATTCCATTCAGTCCTGTGTGGTTACTTGGCGTTTCCTAGCACTAAGGGTAGAGAGGAGTGTTTGACTAGCGACTGCATAACTGGTGTTCAACTCGGAATCTCCAGCTGGCTACCTAGCCGTTGCTGCCTCT